>NW_024081094.1:789959-982459 GCF_003009895.1 Hyaena hyaena | reverse complement strand
CAGGGGGCAACTGGTCTCCTTCAACCCAAGAGAGATCAGAAGATCAAAAGCAGTTTGGGAAAGCCAGAGGTGTCAGGAAAGGAGGCAAGAGAAAGATCCTGGAGGTGGGGGGCTGTTTGGCAACCGGGGTAAAGGGACTGCTCTCCCCCTGCTGGGATCCCACCAACTCCTCTGGTCTGGCAGGAAGAGGAAGGCTTACAACCACTAAGGGCAGGTCCCCAGAAGATAAACACCAGGTCCTCCTCCTTGTTCTCCTTGGTCTCCTAGGTTACATCATAGTGGGCATAGTGGCAAGTGCTTATCTGGATCATCTGGACAGAGGTGGCATACAGGTCACCTTCTACAGTCTGGCCCAGATCGCCTACCAGAATCTCCTTGCCCTCTTTCAGGATGATGTTCTTGTCCTCACTCAGGCAGAAGAACATTGCCTTCTTGTGCTTCTTCACCTCCTCTGGGGTTGATGACTTACGTGCCTTCGTGTCATCGAACACTTTGATGATGCCATCAGAGACAGCCACACCAGAAGCCATGTTTCCAGACATGAATGGTGATAGCAAGGAGACAGATAAGAGGAGAGCCATTGCAGGACTGCCGGGATCCAACTGATGAAACCAAATCTTCAAAATCAAATTTTAAATTGTCCTTAACATGCAATCTGTGTGTATTTTTATCTCATATGTAGATGTTTTCATAATTCATTTGGGCCCTTGCATAATATGGGAGTGGCCATACTGTGAATGAGAGGTGTGGAAACTTTAATGACAGTCTTGGTTATACTGCTAGTTAGTGTGTCCTTAAGTGAGTAATTTAGTCTTAAGATTTCTTTGTCTTTTCTCTTCCTCCTGAATTCCTCCTTGTCCTAAATAATAAACAATTATGGAAATATCACTGTGGGCCAGGAACTTTTCTAAACAACATATTAATCCATTAGATACTTATAACAACCTATGAAGGAGGTACTATAATAATAACCCCCTCAAAGGGAATGCACTACGTAAGAAAGCTGGGAGAAGGTTTTACTAAACAGGTTTCATGGGCACTGAGAATAGAGTGGAGAGGAGTAGATGGCCACGGGAAACATTCTTGGGACCATCTAGATGATTCATGAGACTGATGACTGCTGGTTGTCTTCTCCTAACTTCCTGATCTTCAACCCCAGAGGTTTCTGAAGCAAAACTTCCGCTTGAAAGTTTTGATTTGACATTTGGTGGAGGAATGAATGGAATACCATTAACAGATATGCTTATAGAGGGGACTTCTTGAGAGCAGAACAGTTAGACATGAGGTTTTATACTGTGAGTTTAGATCGGCAGGCCTTACACGAAGCTCAAATCCTTCCATTGTCTTGCTCAATCAGTTGACTGTCAGCCCCATCTACTGCAAATTTTAGTGAATAATATGTCAACTTTGTAAATAAAAAGAAATAGCAAGTTTGCACTGAGTTTAAATCACACTAAAAACTTGGCAAAAAGTCTCAACAAGTAACAATACTACTTTGACACATGTCTCCTTGACCTGCCAAGGTATATAAAGCTTTTAGAAATAATAACTAACAAAGATAAGCTGCGTTAGTGGGTGGTTGGAACATCAGCTCTTCAGAGCTCTTTCTAGCCTTGGCGTTGAGTCATTTGAGGCAGACAACTGGGTCAGATTCTTGACTCTCATGTACCTGTTTGTCCTTTGGAATAAGGGGAAGAAAGACCGTACTCGGTATCCAGACAAGGTTCATGAAGTGCTTTAAGAGCCTATATTGAAAGGCTGTAACATCAAACAGAAGTGGATAACATTCCATGTTTACTGATGGCATGAATAAGAAGCATAGGTGATTTGACTGCAAATAGTCTGAATAAGAGTCTTCAGAATTGGGGAATGATTGACAGAGGCCCAGAAGGCTGAGATGTCATATACCTTGGCCCTGGCCATTGTCATTTGGTATCTAAGGGATAGCATTAGAGCTGGCCTCAGATCCTCATGGGCTTGGAGGTATGGGAGAGGGAGGGCAAGCAGAGAGAGAGAGCTCCTTCTTCACTTTGGGGGCCCTATGATATGCTGCTGAAATAACTGACACCTTGGGACTCTTAATACAAATTTAGATAGTGCAGTGCTTTTGTGGAGGTGATGAAATGCAAACACCAACGAAGTAAAGGGTCTTCGTTTACTTTCCCTTTTCCTGGTATATGACTAAACAGGTTAAACACCTGTGAGAAGAGGGTGCTTCAGGGACACCCTCGTACTCAAATTGTTCATGGGTGTCTTGGAGATTGCACTCCTGTCCTTGTGCAGTGATTAGCTGCCTCTTCATCACTGGTGAGGCTGGCAGCGAGGAGCTAGGCCTTCACCTGCAGGTGTTGCCATGGCAAAGGACACTTGGAATAGATTCAGGCAACATTAAAAGGCAAAAGTGAAAATGAGAGTAGAGAGAAAATAGAAGCTTGATTTAAGGAGACATTTGAGTGGATCAAATCGCCTCCCTCACGATAGCCATGGCCATGCTCCAGATCAATGCTCCTCTTTCCTCCTGACTTCTGAGCTTCTCTGAGTCCTGGTAATCTGGTGCATACGCTGACTTTGTTTCAAACTTAAAATTTTTTTTTTTCTAAATACAGCAAGATTTCTTTTTAACACACTGTAAAAATTACTCTGCCCCAGGAGACATGGTTTGGTTTCTTAATCCAAACAGAATTAAGAAATTATGAAATGGGAATTGGTGTATTGACTCAATAAAACAATATCTTTTTCCCTGTTCAAAACTAAGCGAGTAAAGTAGCTTGTTTTTTTCCTGCTACTCTGGAATTTTCTCTGATTACTACCTTCTTTACCATCCATGCAGTTTCTCAAGGAAGCCAGGCCACATTTCTCCCATGTCACTCAGACTTTGCCTCAACTTTCACTTGGCTTGAACATTGAATTCACTTTTCTCTTTCTCTTCAGTTCTATATTTTTCCCTATCATTCAGAAGAATCTGTTGGCTTTTTTTTTGTTTTTTGATTTTAACTAAGCACCCACCCCCCCGACCTTGAAGATATTTATGGTCAGATTTTCTACAAGTCAATATCCTCAACATTAGAAAACTGCATGTCTCTCTATAAATTTTCAGTTAAAGCCAGTGACAGTTTCCCTTTCTTCATGCTGGTTGGTAAATTCATTTTATCTACATAGTCAGGTTAATAATAATAATAACCATAATAATAATAAATGTGTTGACTGCATAACAAGTTGCATCAGTATCCCTGGGGGCAAGGCCCTGGGTATAGGTGCTATGTCAAGCTCCCCAGGGTTGAAGGATCATGTGCTAGAGGTGCATGCGATGACTGGGAAGGCAATGCCTGTTCCAAGGTAGATATCTAATACATATTAGTTTCCTAAATTTCTTAAGTTCTCAATAAGAGAGATGGGCCATGCCTGTAGCTGCCCTTTCTGTAGCAGAGCAGAGAGAGAAATGTTGGTGTCATCTAGGCCTTGGGAATGTTGGTGGGAGGGAGGTTGGGACTAGCGACACCATTTGTGGGACTCTTTGTGTTCCCTTCTGAATAGGTTGAGAAAGATCAACCCACTCTAAGACACTATTTCTTCTAGAAAACAAGCTTAAAAATAGGATGATGTTTTTAAAATGTTTTCTTATTTGAGAAGAAGACATGTGTGCATGAGTTGGGGGTGTGGGGGAGAGAGAGAGAATCCCAAGCAGGCTCCGTGCTGTCAGTGCAGAGTCCATCAGGGGGCTCAGTCTCATGAACCATGAGCTCATGACCTAAACTAAAATCAAGAGTTGGATGCTTAACTGACTGAGCCACATGGCACCCCTCAGATGATGGTTATTAAAGTGTAAGGGCTTGCAGGTAACTCAGATGTGTACAGTGAGACTGTATTGTTGCTAAGCACTTGGCCTGGACAGAACCGTCTAGAAATTGGAGTTACCTGGTGCTCTCTGAGTGTTTTGATTTCATGTTATTTCTGTGTTCACTGTAAAACAGAAGAGAATGTTTCTTTACAATGTATCTTCTCTTATATGATCTGGAGTGTAATTAACCTTGCTTGGCCTTCATCTTAAAGGTCAGTCAGTTCAAGTAAACAAAGGACCTTCCTCAAGAAAGGTCAGTGGGAGGTTGCCCTGTGACATGTGTTCTGAGATAGAACCCGGAGTGGCCTCATAGGACCCATGACAAGAAAATGTCATTTAAATGGACCAGGAGTGGAAAGGAAACGAAGAGGGCCTGGCCCTGAAATCTGGTTTTCCCACATCCAGAGGTTCACATAGTTCCTAAGTTTGCTATCTATGTGTGAAGAAGATAGTCTCCAAAGTGAGGACTAATACTACCATTATTTGACATTTGAAGGACAGTATAGCAAAATTTTCCAGCCCATTTTTCTAGATATGCTGTCTACCTCGACAAAGTTACGTACAAAGATCGTCACAGGTTTTCTGAATAGTCTAATCAAAGTTGATCTGGTCCTACTGCCTAACCTACCTTCGACATGTCAACGCCTTATGTGTGAAGCTGAGGCATGAGAGTGGTTAATGTCCACTGAGCATCTCCTTTATCCCACATTCACACTGTCTTACAGTAAGGCCCAGAAGTTCTTTGATGGGACGAAGAGAATTAATGCCAAAGTTGAATGAGTTACAGCCGCTACCACCTAATTAAAATGATTTTGTGCCAGTTGCTTTTGTTGGGCTGGATCCACACATAATATAATTTTAATCCTGTTTATATACACTCTTGGGATAGATTTGAGATTAGCATTGCCATTTAAGTGAGGTTAATCAAGCATACTGTATGCAGCTTTTGTTGTTCCATTGTATGTGAAAGGTGACCACTGCTGATGGGTTACCCAACTGGCCGCTTACTCTATTAACAAGAAAGAGGTGGTTTTCAGTGTCTGATCATTAACCCAGCCTCAGCCCCAGCGACACTTTCTGTCTAGCCCTTGGAATGGTGCAGCTGTTGTCAGTCACAGAGGAGAACTCTAGTTAGGAACCGCTTTGCTTTGGCTGTGGCTACATGCCTCCACACAAGGGGAGGGGGAGGCGAGGAAAAAAGAGGAAAAAAAAATACAGCTCCCCTCAAAAGCAAACACCATTTTTTGTATGCCTGGCTCTGTTTATGTATATAAAATGGACATTATGGTGGAGTGAAAAAGACCCTCGTAAAAATCCTTCTTGAAAACTATTGTTGCTGACAGCCGTGACCTCTGTGAGTCTGCATGTTTACCCATAATTCATAATTAACAAAGACATTAGAACTGCCACAGGAGAATTCTGGGCTTTATTTCTTTCTAACTGGGCAGTACTAATGCTGGAAGTGCTCCCAAATCAGTGATTTAACATTTCAGGAAATCTTGGAGAGGCAGCAGAAGCCTCCTTATATAGCTCATACGCTGGGACTTTGGTGATACAGATACGGCCGAGATAATTATTCAGCTCTCGTTATTGCTGGAGCTCTGCACCTGATCCCCGAGCCATTAGAGCACTCTGCAGGTTATTACAACTATCAAACATCAAGGTCTCTTTTCTAGTCTCTTGACTATGTGGTTATCATTTTACTTCTTTTAAATCCCCCATCTGCATAGAAAGCCTCTGTGTTTTTTACCGAGATCTGCTCACAGCCTCCCCCCCCAACCCCTTTCTTTATTGCTCCCCAAATGGAGCCCTTTTCTTACCAGCACATTAGCATAAAAATATAAACCTCATGCTTCTCCAGTTGTATTGTTTTTATACCCTCTCTCTTGTTTGATTTCCTCTTTGAGGCTGTGTGCACCTACACTTTAATTTGGGCAGCAAATGAATCAGTAGAAGAGAATTCTCTGGAGCTCAAGGAAACCACGATAATATAATTTCAGGTGATGGGAACTGTCAGTGCCTGTGTTTAACCTTCTGCTTAGTTGAGGGCCTTCTTGACTTTATTGTATGTTTCTGCCTTCCGCTGCTCTGTCTTCAATGGCACCCCGAAACAGGAAATTAGAAGAGACTCTGATGACAGTTCGTATAAGGGGGTTTGGTATTGTGGACATATTTAATGACACCACTTTTTAATCTCCTCATCAGAAAGTGTACCCTTAAAATTTAACATGAAACACTTTCTCTGATGAAATGTATTTTTGGTTTTGGTCACTGAATCTCGTGGCGTAATAAGTTTGTTTCTAATACTTTTCTAGACAGACTATAACATGATCGAAAACAGACAGCTCTGAATATGCTGGGCACTGTGTCAGCTACCTAGGGGCCAGCATTCACTTATGATATATAAAGATAATGCTATAAATTAAGAGTCTGAAGCAGTCCTCTGTGGATCGCATCTTAAGTGAAAACAAGTTGCTATTTCTGGATGTTTTACACATCTCACTCCCCTTAGAAATCTTTATTTTGTGTGTGATCTCCACCAAACACCTGTAAAAAAAAAAAAAAAAAGGCATCCCACCCGCTGCCGGCCTATCTGATGAAAAAGCTAACCCACAAGGGTGAGGGCAGTCACAGACAGTATGCTGGGGCTAAGAAACATATGGCTTCCTCACTTAATATTGCTGCACAGTCGTCCCACACCATATTCCCTTAAAAGGGCGTTAGCTCTGTAGCCAAATTAGCAGACTATAAAACAAATGAAAATAGAGGCATTTTTTTGGTGTTGCAAAAAAGAAAAAAACCTCTGAAACATGACTTAACGGTGTCTATCCAGTGTGTGTGTGTGTGTGTGTGTGTGTGTGTGTGTGTGGTATGTTACATCTAAAAACAGAAATACAGAGAGGTTTCAAAGATAGGTGGTGTTTTTATCACAAGTAGTGTAAGTTTGGTAATTACATGCTTTTTAATCTGTGCTTTGCTTCATGAGCGTATACAGAGAAACTGTCTGATTGTCCAACTTAGGAAAAGATGGATTCCTTTCAGGGTTTCTTCCTGCCCCTTTCTACTGAACCAACAAGGGTTTACATATTTAAAACATATAATTCTCTTTTGTTAACTTACTGATGCATGTGTCTTTTCTTGTTTAGGAGCTAAGAGCATAGACTTCAATAGTATGTATATATATATATATATATATGTATATATAGAGAGAGGGAGAGAGACTTCCATACTATATTTGTATACTATACATTTATGTAATGTATATTATAAATTTATGTAGATTGACTATAAAAGTAAATCGGTATGCCACATTTTTTTGCGAATTAAGCTTTCCCATAATCAATGACAGTGATAAGAATGCTTCAGTCAGGGCATTTTGTATTTTACTGTGGAATCATTTGAGTGCCAACAGGGGTTCCCCATTTGTATGTACTTTGGTTTTTGCTACAATATGCAATTCTTCTTCCTTCATATAAAATGATACTTAATATTAGAGTTTTTGAGTTGAAATATTTCTAATTATGTAGTACAATCTTGTTATTTAATGAGAAAACAGACCCAGAGAAGTCACATAACTTGCTGAAAGTCCTACAGTTAGCTAGTTTATGGCAGACTTTGACTCTGGTCTCTTGACCCTCATCTTTTTTCTATAACACATTGCCACTTCCAATAATTGTATAATTATTGATATCCTTAAAGCAAGGAAACGCACTTGTGAGTTTTCATTCCAGAAGAAATGATGATTTGTTCTTAGCAATCCAATCTCTGATTGGTGAGAAAAATGCATAAATTTGCAAGATGGTGGGCCAGCAATATGGCAAAGGCCTTTTCTTTGTGTGACAACCAACTGACCCCTAAATGAATTGAACCTATGACCCCCTTCCTCATTAGCTCCAAAAAAAAAAAAAGCTAACTAGCCCAGAAACAATTGTTACAAGCAAGCTACAACACAAATCCACCATGTTATTCCTGTGGGATTAATTAGAGAGCTAAAACAATGCTTTATCTTTGAAAGACATACAAAATCATATTGTTATGTTCTTCTAGCTTGTGAACCTCTTGAAATTTTATACAAAATTTTATGTAAGAGCTAATATACATTGCTCAGGGGAGAGGACTCCAAATTTTCATAAGATTTTCACAATATATGTGTGTGATCCAAAATAGATTAAAAAAAATAGTTCTATTTCATGCTCTAGTGATTTGTGCTGATGTCATCCCTGGTATTGGTGCTCTACCAAAAACAAGAATTGCATTATGCTTCGCTAAACTGAAGGAATATATTATTTCTATTTTTTCCTTGAGGAGAAAAGGACTAGAAAGTAAATATACACATGTGGCCCTTATAATTAGCACTAAATCAATAAAGACTAATTTGGGATATTATGACAATTTAGTTAATGCTAGTTTGAGTAGAGATGGATGTCACCCAAATATTGAGTGCTGACTTTTGTACACAATGATAAAAAACAATGCTGAAGCCCTGAATGTGAGGGATATGATGGTGGCATCCAGGGTAAGAGTGGAACAGATAAAACATAAAATACTTGAATTATTTGACAGCTTCTTTAACTTACTTAGATGCTGTATAAGAAATAAATCATCAGCAGGACCTTTCTAGTCATCAGGGGGTTAAAGCACTGTAAAGAAACTTGCATATGTACTTTGTTATCCAAGAGACAGATAGAGAGATGTCGTTCTACTGATATATTACATAAATCATGGTGCCAGCCAGAAAAACAACAGATGACCAATTTGTACAAAGCATTTTTTCCTTATGTTACATTTATTTAAAATACATTAAATCGTTGTGCTAAAATTGAGGCAGCTGGCAGTCCAGGCAACCTTATAAGATTTGTGTTTTCTGGAGCCAGGCCCATTCATTTAGAAAGGTGGATCCATTGGGCTAGTGTATTTGCTTAGTCATATGCCAAACCCTTGGGGAGCATAGGTAGTCCAGAATTTACCATGCGTTCACTTTTGCTTTGTATCAGAAATCTCTTGACAAATGGAAGTCAGATGGTTGATACCCATTTACTCCCAAGTGAAGTCACTAATTAATGGTAACAAGGCTCAACCCAAGGAAAAAGACTCATATGGCATGGAATCTTAAAAATCTGGCCATTTTCCAAGGACCTCTTCTCCCCTACTTCATATTCCTTGACATTGATGTGATGCCTAGTTGACTTTAGGAATAAAAGTCAAGTCTGCGTTGATTTGGTTTCTGTTAAGCTGGTTCCAGCAATGGCCAAATTTGTGGAATTGTAGTGGCTGTAACTGCATTTCTTCAGCCCATACCTTTATCAGATTCTTACTGGGACTGATAATCCCCTCAAAAAAGTAAGAATCACTTGTTAGAGTTTATATATACATATACTCACTTATACATATACTTACATATACTCACTTAAACCAGCTTCTGATGTCTGTCTGTTGTCCGCCACATTCAAAACTAATATTGGATAAACAAGAGTCAGAGCAGAGAAGCCCATCTCAAATCTTGCTTTTCTACAGCTTCTTTAGGGGCATCTAGAGATGCAGAGGTCTTAAAGGGCTATGGTACTGTGAACATCTACATAAATTAGTCACTCAAAGGTGAAGTTGTCTGTTTCAACTAGTTTTCTTCTCTGTTTGTCAGTCAAAAAGAATGGAAGAGATTTCTTCAAGAAGTTCAACTTCAAGAAGTTGGATCTTAAAAATTGAAGTCAGCAAAAGTGATAGGAAATTATTTGAGTTCAACAACTATTTTGTGTCATTACTGTATTCCCAACATGCTAGGAACATATTTGATAAACTTTTAAGGACTTAAAAAGACTTTTTCTTCCCTTTGGATACTGAATTAGAGCAAAAGAAAGAAACATAAAACAAAGTCTCTTCTTTCAGTTTATGAACATCATGGAGAGATTTGTATTTTGAGGAGACATGCAAACAATTAAAAGTTAGTTCCAGACCTTCAGGTACACCTGAAGGGTATGTCAAAATATGATATATACAGAGATGGCCATGACTGGTTAGAAAAGCAGATGTTCTGGAGATTATTTACCTAAAGAAGGCATTATGGAAAGTTTCTATAAGGGAGACTAATAGAAAAGGTAGGAATTGAAATGCATTCTAAACCATGGAAAAGATTTAGATGTGTAGGATTGGAGGAGCATTTAATGGTTTGGGTTGACTTTGAGACCCAACTGATAGGTTCATAGCACCAGCATTAGAGTGAATATAAGGGAGGATTTATTTGTGAGTACTTTGAAAAATAGGTTAGTGAATCTCACATTGGAGAAGTCACTCCTATTATCTATATACAGGAGTAAGGAATTGCAATTTTTTTTTTTTTTAAACTAAGGGCTGTAGCAAATTAACGGAGCCAGGCTTGAAGAACTGAAAGTGTTCCCACCAAGAGGGAACCTTGAAAAGGGCAGAAGTGAAGTACTCCTAGGGAGCATTGGGAACCTTGGGAACTCAGGACAAGAAGATGCCTTCAATAGTAGCTTTGGCTGGCTTTCCAAAGATTGAGAACTGTGGGATTTCTTATTTTCATCAACTAACAGATATGCTATTTATATACTGCTTATAAGATTTACTACAATGTACATATGGAAAGGTTAAAGTGTGGTAGAATAAAGTAGAATATGTATGTTAAGAGAATACCCAAATTAGTAACCAATAACCTTTGGAAAATTAAATTATTTATTAGAATCTGAATTTTTAATCAGTTTGAAATCATGCCCAGCCATGATCTTGTCTTTGTTTTCTTTGTTTATTTATTTATTTTTGAGAGAGAGAGAGAGAGAGAGAGAGTATGAGGACAGAGAGAATCCCAAGCAGGCTCCATGGCTTGAACTCATGAGCTGTGAGATCATGACCTGAGTTGGAATCAAGACTCAGACGCTTAACCAATGAGCCACTCAGGAGCCCATTTTTATTTTAGAGAAAGCACAAGTAGGGGAAAGGCATGGAGGGGGAGAGAGAGAGAGAGAGAGAGAGAGAGAGAGAATTTCAAGCAGCTCAGAGTGGAAACTGATGTGATTCTCAGTTTCCTTAACTGTTACATGGGTATGATAAATCACACTTCATAGACTTTTGCAAAAATTAAATTTATATGTGCACAGTACTTCAAAAAATACCTGGAACACAGAATGCCTATAATAAATTGTACTTATATGGTACTCACATCTGACTTTCAACTCTTCAGTTGTACCTATTAGCTTGACTTTGGAACATATGAGAGACATTTTACCATTCCTTTCACATAAAAAATTAAATACTAGGCTTTAGGAAATAGAGCCTATTTAATTATTGACTGGATCTTTGAGAAATAATTACTTAAAATGTATCATAAGCCTTGCCCTGCATCTGATCCTATTGGAATCCTCCCATTTCACCTTCTCAGCAGGGGCCAACTCAGTCTTACTGAACTGGCCATGATGTTCCAGAACTCCTAGTTGATAAGTCCTCCAAACTGGTTTGTGTGCACATTTGGTAGCTATTTTTTCAGTAACTTTTTAAAAAGTTTTTTTTAAGTTTATTCATTTATTTGAAGAGAGATAGAGAGTAGACGAGGGACAGAGAGAGAGGGAGAGAGAGAATCCCAAGCAGTCCCCACGCTGTCAACACATAGCCCAATGTGGGGTTCAAACTCAGGAACCTTGAGATCAAGACCTGAGCCAAAATCAAGAGTCGGACAGTTAATCAACTGACTCACCCAAGAGACCCTCCCTGACAATCATACTATATGTTTTTATTTTGTGTGATCCATTTCCTTTTTTTAAAAAAAAATTTTAATGTTTTATTTATTTCTGAGAATGAGAGAGACAGCGTGAGCAGGGGAGGGTCAGAGAGGGAGGGAGACACAGAATTCCAAGCAGGCCCCAAGCTCTGAGCTGTCAGCACAGGCCTGACGCGGGGCTCAAACTGACTAACCCTGAGATCATGATCGGAGCCGAAGTCGGACACTCAACCGACTGAGCCACCTAGGCTCCCCGAGTGTGATCCATTTTCTGAATGCTAATTAGCTAAACTGGAAATCAAATAATTCTCTTGGGTATAGAATATGCATTTTTTAAGAAGTGCTTAAAGATTTACAAAATAGGCTAAAACAGCTTTTCTCAAGTGGATTGAATACCTGCCTTACAAATGGCCAAAATAGATATTTACCTTATTGATTGTAACCGTTCTGAAAGATAAATCATAGATCTAAACTCTTAAATGGTATATGGGGACTGAAGCATTAGAGTCAATGACAATTGAGTAGCTAAAATTTCATGCCATGCTTTAAAGGTGAAAGGATGACAAAAAAAGAGAGAGAGAAAGAAAGAGAGAGAGAGAAAGAGACAAAGACAGAGAGGAAGGAAGGAAGGAAGGAAGAAAGGAAGGAAGGAAGGAAATCACTAATTCTATTTTAAGCTCTTTGGGTAGATAATGCAAAATGACACACAAGCTAAATACAGTTTGCAGGTACTGAGAACTTTCTGATATTTAGGTAAGATAATGCAATACTGAACCTTAAAAATGGTAGTCTACATGTATGTTTACTTGACAATCTGAAATGTTTCCAACAAGCCATTAGGACCTTTTGGGTAGATAATACACAGAATGAAATTTGTTTGCAGTGATGTCCAAACGTAACTTTAGAGGACGTGACATTCTCCGGTGGTGCTATCATTATACTCTAACATGTCAACTCTTGTTCATGCTCTAGATTTTTATTTCTTTTGCACTCATTACTTCCCCATTTCATTTTTGTGTTTTCTATTCATACTTTCCAAAGCAGAACTATTTGCTTTTCAAATGCATCTTACAAAAAAGGAGGCATCTTTCTAGCTATGCTTAGGTGAAGACACTGGCTGAAAAAAGTGAGGGATTTTGAAATGGGAGCCAAAGTATTCTGGCAATTCAACTGTACGTCAGGGACTAGAATCCTAGACCTGCCCTTAATGTGCCTCATGATTAGTTGTTGTGGCCAAAATGTGTAAACTCTCTCTCTGTCCTAGGAATATGGGCATGGACTCTGTTGCAGAATTTAGGCTCTACTGCCGGTTCTGGATATATTTACCAATCTTCTTGGGTCAGTGGTCTTCAAAACAGAAGGAGTCAGTCTTTAAGTCTCTGCTTTTCTCTGGACACTTCAGTGGAGGGGAGTTGTAGAAAAGGGGCAGAAAGCTGAAGGCATACAGCTGATTTTATCCTTCCTTGAGCCTTCTTCACTGCCTGTCTTTAGCATCTTCGCTTCATTGCCCACGTGTCACCTGTGCTTAGCCATGAGGTGATATATCCTCTTCCATTCCAAAAACATTGATCTCAGTCTCCCTCCTTCCATTTTTTAATAAATCTTAGTGAAGCAATATAACATTCCAGGTCAGTCCTGTAGTGCTGTTCTGGCCTCGCTGGAGTGGCTGCTGCAGAGCATGGAAACTTGCTGGCACAATATTGCAAAGTGACTCTGTGGGGGCTGGACGACTTCCAGCCAGCAATGAACCACGGCCAAGAAACGCCAATATGGATAATGCAAACAAGAGAGATTTGGGGCACATTTCGATTTAACCATCTGATTTAATTGACAGAATAAATGCACCTGTCAACGGGTAATATTCTTGTGATTAGTTTTGGCTGTGATGATGAGATGATATTAAAAGAATGTCAGAACAACCTGTCCTGGGACTCTTACAGGCAGTTTGAGCGAGGGAAGGTCAGTTTTTAGCTAGTTCAAAGAAGCAGGATTATCATCTTGTAGTGTGTCGGTATTTTATGGAGACAGTGAACATTTTATTTGACGTTTTCCCTGTGTGCTTAGCCTTCACCACAAATCAGACCAAGGAGGGGAGAGAGGCACGCGGAAGTAATTGGCTTTTGAATCAGTCTCTATGGCTACTGGGGATAGTTCTCCTTTGGAAGTGGAAACTCTAAGCATTAAGCCCAAGGCTGCACCTGAGTGATCTTACCTTACCCTAAACTGTGGTTCTTTTGCTGCCAGAGTACGCGATTTAAATAGAATTTCAGTGGGGTAAAAATTCAAAGAGGCCTTTCATGGAAGTCCTGTTTTCTTCAGAGAAAATGTAATTTATGAACTTAGAACAAGTATTTTCATTAATTCTCACTCAGTCCTTCATTAACCCTTTGCAACCTAACCCCAATCTCTTCTGATGTTGCTGATGACCGGATCAGCAACTAACACGTTTCTCTTGGCTCAGTGTCTGATCTCTGTGGTATTGAACCCTATTGATCTTTTCCTCCTTTTTGAAACCTTCAGTTACCTGTCTTTCCTGCCTGAGCTCAGGGCTCCTTTAGGGGCCACTCACTCTATCTACTCTACGTAGCCATTATCTAAACTCTTAGGTCTGGCCAACTTCTGTTTTCTCTTCTCATTTTTCCTTTTGAAGATTTCCCCATTTCCTATGGTGTTCCTCTTCCTCTTTCCACAGATGCCTCCTAAATTTACCTTCTAGAACAAACTCTGTACTGTATTGCTGGTCACATAATCAGTTGCTAGCAGCATGTATGTTAGATTGTATGAATTGTTCTGACCTTTCCATTTCTATTGCTAATCGTTTATTTCTGTTGTACCCACAATCTCTAAATCATGAAGCTGAACAAATTCAGAATTTGAATATGTGATGAAGGCTATGGATTTTCTTCTCAGCAAACATTCATATACACCTATATTCACCTAACTCTTTGAATTCCATCCATTAGCACGAGGATTCACCAACCTTGGATTAATTATACCTACTGTGAGCATCTTTGAATATTTTCTTTTCCCACTACATCCAGCTAGTGACCAAGTCCTGTAGGATAGTGTTTCTCAAAATCTGACTAGAAGCCAAGAATCACTTGTATTGTCTCTGTCTTTCCTCTACCATGCCCCCAAATCAGAATCACTTTCACTGAGACAAGGAAGCATATGCTCTTTAAAACAGGCACAACATAATTTGAAATACACTGCTATAGATTGTGCTTTTGCAATCACCTTAATTCCACTTCTTTCATTGCAGTCCCATTGCCAACTCTCCACTGTAGCTTTGATTACCTTTTACCTAGGATGCTATAATAATGCTACCATTATTAATTACTTGCTTGATGCCAAGTGCTTTTCATACATTATCTTATTTAATGTTCACAGGTTCCTAGGAGATAGGCAGCATTAACTCATAGTTGTGGCAAATCACTTAAGAAAGATCAAGCAAGTTTTTCAAGGTTTCAAAGCTAGTTAAGTGGTTATGGTAGACTTCAAACCCAGAGTTACTAGTACGTTCTCCTTCTCCTTGCCAGAACCTCTTGGCCTTTTATCTCTCTATAATTCTTTAGTTGTTTTCACATTAATTTTACTAAAGAAAATTCCTGCAAATCATGTAACCCTCCATTGTGGGTTTTTTTTTTTTTTGTCCTCTATTAAACTACAAGATCCTCACTTCATAGGCTATGTCTGTCTTGACATAAAGGAAGAATCCAGTAAATATTTTAAATAAATATCTTTATCTTATAAGAAAACTTTAGTGATTTCCTACTGGCCACTAAGTAGTTTCTAAACTCCTTAGGAAATCATCCAGATTTTTATATTAGATTTGACCTCTCTTTTCCCTATATGACATTTCCTATGTTATAATCGAGTATACCTGCTCAAAGATGTTCTTTGCTAATTCAACTTTCCTCCTCTTTTCTTGCTATTCTCTTGGTCTAAGATTTGTTTCTTCTCCATTCTGTTATAATATGTTACCAGCTTTTCAGGCCTTAGCATGGATAACACACTTCTCTTACACATTTCCTATTCTTCACCTGTTCAGAATCTGACTTATTTTCAGACCTATTACAGCAGTTTTATTGTTTCTGTTGTATATATTGTATACATATATAATTTTGCCCGTTAAATTATAAGTCTACTAAAACAGTGCAATGTCTTATTAATATTTGGAATCCTTGCATATCTATAAAAGTGCCTTGTATGTAGAAGATACATAACAACTCACTGAATATATCACTTGTCAGAAAAATTCAATGTAAGAAAATTTGGTAAAATAGTACATGTATAAAATATTATGTTTAAAGGACTAGATATCTATCTATATCTATATCTATATCTATATCTATATCTATATCTATATCTATATCTATATCTATATCTATATCATCTATATCTATATCTATATATCTTTATGACTGTTAACATTAGGCTCGATTTCGGATGAATGAAGATCAACTTAAAAAGTTTCAGAGAAGACATCTTTGCTATGTATGGTTGGATATCTAAAATGTCTTAAAACATGGTGTTTTGGATACCACAACTGGCTGAGCCTACAAGGCCAAGTAATCACTAGCAACTATAGATCTGTAAATTTCTCCAGGTTAGTATGTCTAAACTTTATCCCAATATCCTAGGCTTTAGGAAGACTCTTATTTCGTACATCTGAAACAGGCTTAAAGTCAAATCAACACTGATAATATGAGTTGACTTTGAGTCCCAAATGTCTCTGTGTTCTCTTGAATCTGGACTGACAGTAAACTGTCATTGGTAATACATGGTCAATGGTGAAATGGAGTGGATTTGAATCTTGGACCTCAGAGTGAAATATATAATTACTTAAAGATGTGCTTTAGCAAAAGAAAAGGGAAAATAAGCTTGCAATTTAAGAAGCATAAGTAATGTACTTAGGATTCCGAGAATTCAAAGGGCCACTTTTCAGTAAAAGAACTAAACACTAGAACATTCTCTCACTGCCCATAGTGATTAGATCTCTGGGATTAACCTGTCCAGCTATTGGATGACACTGCTACCTCAGCAACTTGCAGTTGAAAGTACACTTATCTGGTCTTAATAGGGTTACAAAGAATGGAAGTAGTTCAATGACAAGTTCAGAGGCTTAATATATCTCTAAACAAAGGGTTTGGAAGGGCTAGGGCTGAATGCAGATGCTCTTTGGTAGGAAATAGCTTTAAGCCTCATGCTTAGGTCACTGAAACCAGATATTCCTGTGAGGCCATTGGGCAAAGAGGCAGAGAGTGAATGGATCCAAGCATGCCTGCCTTTACCACACTCTGCAACCGCATTTGACCCAACTGGGTGAATAGTGGGGACTTATTAGGGAGTGCTGATGTAATCATTGACAGACTGCCAAATTTACATGAGAGAGGAGGAGTGGGGAAAACAGTATGGGCACGTCTTGAGAACATAGATTATATGTGCATTATGGAAACATAACATTAAATAGATATGTTAATAGTTGTTAATGTTTGTTTTTCTTCTGGATTGTTGGGCGAAGGTACTAATCTAGGTTTGGGTCAGAAAACATTTTCTGTAAGGGACATTATTCTGTAAATTTTTAGGCTTTGTGGGCCATATACAGTCTCTGCCTCTTCCTGCTCTACTCCCTTCTACTCATCTTTCTCCGCTTCCACCTTTTCTTTCTTCCCTTCTAAGAATTTAAAAACTATTCTTAGCCCATAGGCCATAGAAAACAGGCCACTGGCTAGATTTGGCCCATGAGGCATAGTTTCTATGTTCTAGGTAATCAAGTATTATAGTTAAATGAATAGTTTCCATACCAACTGTGTATAGATTTATCATATTCACAAAAGTTACATACAATAAAACACTCTTACTAAACTTATGTGAACATTTGTTTTTACTTTTGATGACTGCTTCAAATCTAAAACTACTTTATAACAAATAAAATGAGAATCAATTATCAATTAAACTTAAGTTAAATATTTTTAACCCACGAAAATATTAAACACTATAAATATCAAAAAGTTATTAGTTTTAGTAGGAGAAGGGACTTCAGAATGAAGTATACTTTCAATTTAAGATGTAGAGATCTACTTGAGTATCTGGTATACTAATTCATCACTGTCATTAAAAAAATTCCACACAAACCTGTCCTGTGGCTATGTGTTTCTAAGGTAAAAGCCAGAGGTTCCCTCTCCATGATTTTATCCTTGACCACTTGCCCCATCTCTACATCCAGTTCTTTTTAATTTACCATAAAATTCTCCATTAAAATTATTTTGCATAACACAAATGCCTGAAGTATGACTGTTAAAGTGTAGAGTGGCATTTTATTTGATTCCTGAGGTTACGGAGACAATAGCTTAAGTGAGTATACAGTAAAACATTGGACTGTGAGTAACTTGTTCTGTGACTGTTCCGCAAGATGAGAAAACATTCTAATAAATTTTAACCTGATAAATGAGCAATGTCTTGCAATATGAGTAGTACGTGACACCAAATGTCACATGATCACAGCTGAGTCAATGGTTCTTCTCTCTCTCTCTCTCTCTCTCATTGAGAAAATGGGTGATCATCAATGCAATGTCATATTTCTGCAAAATCATCAAAAGGAGACAAAAGCAAGTGTCATTGGAAAGGTTTCTTGTTAAAGTTGGACGAAAAGAAAAAGATTGCATTGAACCAATAGATAGTAGTGATTCTGTTTAGTGATAGTGAAAGTCGTCCTACATCATAACCTCCTCTCTTGTCTCCCTCACATCAGCCATGAAGGTTTTCAAAGATAAGTGCAGGTACTTTGTCTATTTTCTTTTTGCAAGCGTGTCTGCGGAATGTTATGCTCGCAAACCAAGGTTTTACCATATACTCTTTAGTTTTCTTTCATACTTCAGTTCAGAATATCCAAATATTGAGTATAAAAGGCAAAGAATAGGTTAAAAATATTTCCTCAAGTGGGTAGTATGCTTTGGCCTTCTTAGTAGAATTTGAAAAATGAGAAGTGAAGGACTAATAGCTAAAATAAAGGCTTGAATGCATTACATAAAGTAATGGGATAGTATGGAAATATGATTTGATAGTTTCCCCTATAGGATTGTTTATAAGCTCCAAAATCATTTTGTACATCAATATTCTTACTGCAGCATTACATAAAGAGAAGACATTGCCAGCCTATCAGATAAGGTACATTTAGAAATTTACTTTAATGTGATAAAAGGTCATTTTCAGATAAAATGGAGAAATGATTTCTTATATCTGAATGTGGTTACCCCAAAATTCATGCTAAGAATTCATCTTTCCTCAAATATTTGTTAGTCGTGAAGCTACAGTATAAATGGAATGTCCCACACATTCATCTCTGCTCTGAACTGTGAGTAGATAATACAACCCCAGTCTTGATTTTATTTCATTTATTTTATATTGAGAAGTGTTCTGCTATTTGTGATGCTTATTGCGAAGATTGTTTTTATACTAGAGTTTCTTTTGCATACCGCATAAAAAAGAATCTTTTGTAGACAAATATATACTGTTAAACAGTAAGATAGGGCTATTTCTAATTATTCTTATGGAACAGTCATTAGGGTTTGACAGAATGAGAATGGAAGAGTCCAATTTTGAAAGTTATTTCCTTGTCTCGGCCATCAGTCTACTTAAGACCAGCTTTTTATTGGGATTGGCATTAACATGATTTTAGGTTCATATAAAGGAGAGAAATATTAGACCTTACTTTCAAATTTATATAGAAAACAAGTTATCCTGGCCTCTTGCTTCCCTTGTTTTTGACCTAACACACCATGCTTCTTCTATGTCCTATTTCTATGACATTCTGATATGGTACCTAGAAGCTTGCTGACAAGTGTATTAAATTTGATATTCAAGTGCTGTTTTTGCATTTCCATAGAGAGTTCTCAAAAACCAAAAACCTTTCAGATTCAAGAAAATGAAAATGTAAGGGCAAAAGGTACAAGTTGGTGTTTTTGAATATATATGTACAAAAACTTGCAACCTCCATACCACAATACTACAGAAACTTTCTTCTCTGCCTCTGCATTTTCCACACATAAAATTTATAAGTTCACCATTTTGTAGTGCTATGAAAAGTTTGGAAGAGGCATATTTTTCAAATTTGGAAGTTCCTAGAATAATAGTGTATATCAAAGAAGATGGGGCGCCTGGGTGGCTTAGTCGGTTAAGCGTCCGACTTTCGCTTAGGTCATGATCTCACGGTTCGTGGGTTTGAGCCCCGCATCGGGCTCTGTGCTGACTGCCAGCTCAGAGCCTGGAGCCTGTTTCAGTCTGTGACTCCCTCTCTCTCTGACCCTCCCCTGCTCACGCTGTCTCTCTCTCTCTCTCTCTCTCTCCTAGAAATAAAAAAAAAAAAAAAAAAAGAAAAAAGTATCCTTAAGAGAAGCACATTAGTTATTCTGACAGATTGTATTTCCAATGTTTAGGTCACTGTCATGGCCTACGTTCATCTCCAAAGCCCTCAGGGTCTCCTGGAGGGTGGCATCTGTTTAAGGACAAGAGCAAGTGGAGGAGACGTGGAGTCAAGGCAACTCTTCTAGATTCTCAGTGAGCCAAGTTCAAGCTGCTCTTGCATTGAAAAGGAATGAAAGAGCAGAGTATGTCCAAACTAAATCCTAGCTTGAAGCTTTCAACTAGGATACAAATCTGCCCTGTTCACCTTCCAAAAAGCTAATCCCAATCAGTTTATGGGATTAGTGCAGTAAATCACTTAATGGTATTTGAGGCATTTTCATGAGAACTAACTTCTGCTGGATATTTTCTTCTATTTTATTCCATGCAGTTAAGCTTCTCTCTGGAACATCTTATGAACTATAAAGAAAGGGGGATCGATGCCCTAAATGTTAAAGGGGACTTTAGGCCTCTAACTCTGATATTATACAGTACTAAAATAAAAAACCTGGCCAAACTCTACATAATCCTTTAATAGGCAACTATTTGCCCATGAGGAAGGGTATACATTTGGCTCTATATTGTTATTTGAAGGAAAGGTCAATATTTCACAAATGTGTAAAAATTTACTCTGAACCTAGTGAGTGATAAGTCTGCCAGCATTGGATGTCTTGGCTTGATTTCCAGTTCTTAAAAGCAGGCGTAGAGAGGGAGCCTAAGTAATGGAAGTACTCCAGCTTATTAATGAAAGTAGTTAAACTTCACCCAGGAGAAGACAGCTTCCCATTTCCTGTGTGGCTTTTTCAGTTGCTTTCTTATGATCTCACCTTTACTTCTTCAGTGAACACTAATCAGGTATCTAGTGTGTGCCATATGCTACTCTTTGCACTGGGGATGAATGACCCATTGTCCCTGCCCTTCAAGAGCTCCCAGTGAGCTATTTCTTGAATCAGTGTCAGTTATATTGTTTCACAGAATATCTAGATATCTAGATTCTTTCAAATTATGGTTTGAAGCTATTTGCTTTGAAATACAGGCCACTTTTTCCATTGTGTGTTTCATAAAATTAGAGGCATATCCTGAATTTAAAAACTATTTTATGGATGATTTCCATATTCATCTGTCTAGAGTATTCTAGTAATTTTTATATTACTGTGATGTATTCTGGGGACTTAAGTCCTTGTTTAAATGGTGTGTGTGTGTGTGTGTGTGTGTGTGGTGTGTTTGTGTGTATATGCCACTTATTTAAGATGTACTTATCATCTCTTTTCTCATTTCTATGCGCAGAACAATAAGGTCAACTTCAGCTTCTTTAGCTCTCTTTTCTTCTGTCTCTTCTCAGTGTTTATCAGTGCTGGACACAAATAATACTCTCTATCATTTAAGTATTTCTGTTCTAACAAGATGGAGTTTACTCAGGTGATTTTCTTTATATTTTTGAGATTCTACACTGTATAAAATTAATTAGCTCCCTCATAGTCATTTCTGATAATTTAAATGCTGTTTATCAAGTTTATGAGCAACCTAATTGCTTTAAATCTATTTTGAAATTCATATAATTACATCAGAGTTGTATTGAAGTTTTCTGAATTAAGGACTTTATCAGTTTTTAGGGCATCTTAAAATTTGTTTATTACCTCAAGTGAGGAATTTGTATGTTATTTATAGTGCTGCTTGCATACAATTAAATAAGTGAGGAGAAGGCCAATTTGATAAATTAAAGTTGCATGAAAGATCCCCATAACACATCTTGTGGTGAAGTGAATAGTCTTCCATTGAGGCAAGTATGCTACCTTAAATTAATGTCCTAACTAATATATAGGACTTCTGTGGGGAACAAAAAGAATCTTAATCATGAAACAACTTTGTAATAAATGGAAATATATATGATACTTTGGGTTGGGAAATATTAGTATTATAAAAACATAATCATTTGAGTTAATAAGTAATTGCTATAAACCTTTATAAGTAGTATAACTTACAATGTATATATACTAGATTACACAAATCTTAAGTACACAGATAAAGAGATTTTTTGTAAGTTGAACATATTCAGGTGACCATCAGCAATATTTGAAAGTTCCCATTGTTTAGCATTCTTGTCCATACTTGATACTGAGAATCCTTTTGATGTTAGTCATTTTCATGGTTGTGTAATTGTATAGCATTGTACCTTTGTTTGGCATTTCTCCAATAAGTATTTATTTTGAGTACCATTTTATTTTCTTGGTCATTTGGATAATTTCTTTTGTGCAGTATCTCTTTAAGTCTTTTGCCCATTTCTTTGTTTTCTATAAGTTTCTTATTTGTTGAAGATTTTATATATTCTGGATAGGAATGCTTTGTCAAACATGTGTATTGTAAATATCTTTTTCTATTCTGTTTTGTCTTTTTTTTTGAGAGAGAGAGGAGAAATCTGGAAAGAGGCAGAGAAGGAGGGAGAGAGAGAGAGAGAGAGAGAGAGAATCCCAAGCAGGTTCCATGTCTAGCAATAAGTCCTACCCAGGACTCAATCTCATGAGTATGAGATCATGACCTGAGCTGAAATCAAGAGTTGGATGCTTAATGGACTGAGACACCCAGGCACCCCTCTGTTTGGTCTTTTAATCTTTGGCGTCTTTTGATTAAAAGTTCTTAATTTAATGATCTTCAATTAAATTGATCTTTTCTTTCATGATTAGTGCTTTTGTCCTATTTAATATAGTTTGTCCATGCTAAGATAATAAGCTATTCTATGTTTTATTTTAGAAGTTTTAAAAAATTATCTTTTTTGTTTGGACTTTTCTATCAAGCTAAAATATTAATATGTTAATAAAATATTTTCTATTTATCTTTTTATCGGAAATTCCTAATTCCCATTGGAACTGGTTTTTGTTTATGCTGTAAATTAGAGATCAGCCAAGATGAGTCTAAAATATATGACAATGAAATATAATGCAGTATCCTATTTGGGAGCCTGGAACAGAACAAGGACATTAGGTAAAAGCTAAGGAAATCTAAATAACCTATGGACTTTAGTTAGTAACAATGTATACATATTATTTCATTAGCAATACTTCGTACTAATTAAGATGTTAATAGGGGAAACTGCATGTAGGGCATGTGGGCATTCTATATTATCTTCTTATAGTTCTGTAAACCTGAAATTGTCCTAAAAATAAAGTCTATTAAAAAGTAAATGTTAAATGAATGAAAATTATGCACATCAGTCTGTCAACATTATTTATTTGGATGTTGTAAGGAAGAGAGGGAGATAGACAGTTTATAAAAGAATGTAGGGAAAACATATATGCTAAAATCACATATAAAATAAATCAAATTGATAAAAGATTATGTGTGTGTATGTATATATATATATGATTAAATATAAAGCAGATGTCTGAAAGAAAAGTCACCAGAACTTCAGAACTGGTTATCTTTGATCAATGAAATTGTAGATGGATCTTATCCTCTTATCCCCTCTCTCTCCCTCCCCTCCTCCCTCCCTTTTTTCCTTCTTTCCTTCTTTCCTTCCTTGCTTCCTTCCTTCCTCCCTTCCTTCCTGTTGCTTATTTGGTTGCTAGCTTCCTTCCTCCTCACTATATTGTTTAAATTTTTGAACAAAGAATATGTTTGTTATATAATGAGAAAAGAGTACAGTCACAAGTGTAAATGATTCCAAGTTAGATGCCCTAGGTTGTACTTTCAGATTTCTAACTTACCACTTCCTTGTTTGGGTCTGTAAAGCTTTTGGATCCACCTTCAACAAGTTGTAGAGAGCCACAACATTGTAGGTCTTCAATGAAGAATAAAATATGGAATTACTGGTACTCTAACACAGATCACAATGAGACAAATAACACTTGCAGAAGAAGTATGAGAGATGTATAGACTCCACTGCTGTAGTTAGAGAGGACAAATATATAACATTTGTGCTACTACTTTCCCCTTTCTATGATTAAGGCAGACATGACTAATTGAGTACAGTTCTTTTTCTATACTGACAGAGTGGTCAGAATTGGCCTTGGATATGAAACCTCATTACTATTTCTCCTCTAAGAAATCCAAATTATTTCCTTGTGTAAAGCCAGACCTTCAGAGAGCTGATTAAATAGATACTTTCTTAGTCTCTTATAGAATCACATGTGCTAATTTCTTTTTATATGAACTATAAACTGTAAACTTTTTTTAATATTTATTTTGAGAGAGTATGCATCTGTGTGGGCACATAAGAGTGGGGGAAGGGCAGAGAGAGAGTGAGAGAGACAATCCCAAGTAGGCCCTATGCTGTCAGCACAGGGCTTGACACAGGTCTATATCTCAGGAGCCATGAGATCATGACCTGAGCTGAAATCAAGAGTCAGACACAAACAACTGAGCTACCCAGATGCTCTCCCCACCCCCCATAAGTGTTTATTTATTTTGAGAGAGATATAGAGAAATGATGAACAATAAACTTTTTATCAAAGTCCTGTGTAAGATTCATATGGCATTATCACATTTGTATTAAAGATATTTGTTGAAAATATTTTCTACCTAGTGGCCCTGCATATGAACTGATAAGTGATAAATATTGTTGTTGTTATATCTTTTAGAATATACTGCTAGGGAAAGCTTTGACTGCCATGAGGCTAGGCTCTGCCATTCTGCTTATGAAAATTATAATTGATAATATTTCTCTTTTAACCTGAATTCCAGTAAGTTCTGAGACAAATCTGAGCTTCAGTTATTATAGCTGTGCTCTCCCTAGTTTGTTTTTATTTAGTTATACCTCTCTTGTTCCACAAAATATTTGAGACAATGGTTTAAATTTCATGTTGCTCTTTTTCCTGGTTTTATACTTATATTTTTCCATATCTTAATTTTTCTATTTTAATTTTATTGTTCTTTTATTATTTGTGAAATTCAGTAGCATATGCATGTTTTTAAAATGTAAAACATTAAATTATAGAGTGTTTTTAAATTGCTTTTTTAAAATTTCTAATGTATATCATGTGGATGTGACTTTAAAATATGCTATCTTTTCTGAATGATGTGCCTTGGGCACTCCTTTAATGAATTGATATGAATGATGTCATTGGAAGAGTATTAGACTAAGATTTGAAAGACCAAAATTCTATTTTTTGTTGTTATGGAGCTTCTAATGACCTCCAAGTGATGACTGAGTGTACAAGATTAGAACAATATAGGTAGATTCTCGTCCAACTTGCTAATGTGTTTATGTCAAGTGAATGATGGCAGTCAACCCATAAGTTTTCGATGTGGTCCTTGAAGAAATTAAATGTTATATACTGTAAATTTTACTGCTTATTTATATTCACATAAGGAATCACAAATGACTTTTCTATTCCAGACATTCTTCAACCTCTATGAATAATCACATACATGACAATAAAAACTAGAAATCTCCAATATTTTTTAGTCACTCTCTTCACACATTCAAATAACTAGTGGACCACACAAGAAAGCCATTGGTAATACTAACTAGGAAAAATAGATGTGTCACTGGGAGTTATGGTAGCTGCAAATTAAATCTTAAGTTGTAGGAGATTTTTAAAATCATAATTTGATTCCAAATTTGTGCTTCTTTGAAAATGGCCCAATTTCAATGAAGTTGCATGTATCATTTGTTGTATGAATGAACATATCATGAAAGTAGCCATCAATATTGTTTTCTTGCTTATTCTTTATGATAAGTTCCCCATAATAAATATTTTGTATGACTTGATTTCCTTTCCACTTGATTTCCACAGTAGAATAATTTCTTTTGGGCTAATGATTATATAATATTCCAGGATAGTCTGAATACTGGGGAAAGTATTTTTTTTAATGTAAAATTCTATTCTAGGGATCTGCAGAGCAGAAGTCACTTTGATTATTGGAAAATTTAGAATTCCAATTGAATTTTATAAAGTTTTTGATTTTTTAATTGGTTAATCCTCGACCGGATGTATCCAGTTCCCCCTGCTCACGTCTTTTTTTTTTTTTTTTTTAAATATAAACTCATGTGCTTATACCCTGGGACAGGGTTAAAACTATAGGTGAGAAAAGACTAAAGGTAATGTTAGGAATGACTTTAGAACAGTTTGGAAGAGTGCATTTTTAGCAAGATTTAAAAATCCATGTAAAATTTGACAGCGCTCCTCTAGAAACCCCAAATTATTTTCTTGAGTCAAGCCAAACCATCAGAAAGCAGTGTGTGAAGTTCCAGGTATCATTTTTCTAAGGGAACATTCCTATGTGAGACTCCATTTTTGAAATTCTAGGGTCATTCCTCAATCAGAAGCTATTTATCTACTTAACATCCCACAAAAGTGTACTTACTCCTTATTTTGCTCTCCTTAAGTCTGAAAAGTATACTTACAAACCTAAAACTTTCAACACCCAGAGAATATTTTATTGATATCGATTATTATAGATAAACAAAAATAAATAAGGGGATAATTTCTTAACAATATCTTAGAGAAGACCCGGAATCTAAAATATTTAGCATAATAATGGAGTCCTTGGTCATCATGGGTCTCCTGTGATCTCTAGCTGTGGAGCCAGCTATGTCCTAAAGGTCATATCTGGTTACAGGAAGAAAAGTCTGTATTTCACAGTTACCAGTGTCTTATCAGAATTTTATTACATGAGACATAGGCACAGTTCCTTTCAGATAAAGGAGAGATATTATTTCTTTAGAATTAAAATTCAGAAAAGGATATTCCAATGTGTCTGCATACTAGGCTAATTTAGTTATTATGATTAAATGAACTAATCACATCAAGAAAAAATAATGTAAAGGCACTGGGTGTGCTAAAAGAGATGGAGATTTTGAGGGGTATTTATGGGCATAGAGAAGGAGATCACAAAAATTTGATTTAAATTTATCAAATCTTTTCAATTTAATTTACTATTGGGATTCCCTCCCCCCCCCCCCCCCCCCCCCCCGTGAAGCCAATGCAGGTAGCAGGAGGGGGACAAGTAGGGGACCAATGGTGACCCTCTGTGGGGTGCCAGGGGCCAAGGGGCTCAGGCCCAGCCACCTGCATCTCCTGACCGGGGACCCCCCCCCCCCCCCCCCACACACACACACTCCAGAAGCCAAATAGGCTCAGCCTAAAGATGTGGGCAATTCAGAGCTTCAGATCTAACTAACTCAAAGAATAACTTTAACTGAAGGCTGAGGAGTATAAGAACTCTAGTTTCCATCTGCTCTAATGACAGCTCAGTGGGCTTGTCCATGGAACACTGATTTCAGTATCTCTGGGGAAGGCTAACAGACACCATTCCCTATTTAGAGTTATGTCCATGGCTGGTCATCTGGCGTGGCAGAGCCATCCGGCTTCCTGTCCTCTGGGACACTGCACAACACTGATCTACTCTCACCCATAGTTTATGTTGCTTGCCTGCTCAGCTGGTGCCAACCCAAGCAAGACCTAGTCTTTCTGAGTGACCTTGCTAGCCCAAACTGAACAATCACACCATGCAGCTAAGTTTGCTCTATCCTCCTATTAATATGAGTTATTTATTTTCTCATTTGTCTTAAGATTTCAGTGATACCTGGGAAAATGTGAGGCACAAAGGACTGAGAGGAGGAGGGGGAGCAATGGGTGACTTGTGAGTAGACACGTGGATAAAGCATTCAGTGCCCAGCTAAATAAATTTTCCCCTTTTTTCTTTCTCCCTCTTTTCCAATAAAGACTACTAAGAACACTTACACATTTGAGATAGACCATTTATAAGGGACACTATTTCCCTTCATTATGTTTTCCAAGTAGGTCATTAAGAAAGAGACTAACAATATTAACTTGGTATTTAATGTTTACAGGGACATTCAACATGATAATTATGAGGTTAGAGATGAATGACCTAATAAGGACACGACTGATGATTTTAGAGTTGACTGTTAAAGATGAGTTCAGAAAATGGACTAGTAGTGGTTGACCATGAGCAGCAATTATGGTTGTTGTGGTATGGCCATGAGCTGACTATGAGTCACACAGCATCCTAGTTCTGGGTACTACCTCCTTTGCAAAACTCTTACTCCTCTCCTGGTTTGTTTCTACTTTCTTACTTATTTTTTTTTAATCCAGAAGTCCCTTCATTCTCTGCTGGACCCTCTGAGATAGAAGTGTATTTAGGCTCAGTCCTCAGCACTTGTCCCACTGTACCTTAGGCTGTGTCATCCAGACATTTCAGATATAACTCACTGTCATAATGAATATTATTTTGAACAATCTCTAGTTCTAATCTACACATCTAGAGTCTCCCTAAATTTTCTTTTATTTTCATTCCTGTGACTTAGCCCCAGACCTTATTAATGTTGACCTAGATTCTGAGACTAATTCCTTTATAAAGCTTTCTTATAATTCTCTTTATGGCCATCTCTTCTTGGAGATAAGGAAAGATCAGATACCAAACTCTGACTTGGAACTTTTTATGAAGAATGTTGATTATTTCTCCTTTTTAGGAGATGACTAATTAACATCTCAAGACATGATTTAGAATCAAGTAATGCCTCTCTGTGTGATTTGTTAAATTGTCTCCCAGAGTAGGATGAAACAGTTGACCCAGTCATGAAGAAGTAACCAACATTTCCAAAAAGATCTTGAAGGAAAGGAGACACTCAGAGACTACTTTCTGATATTAGCTGCTTTGGGGGACAGGATTCAATGATGAGTGTGCCTCAAAGGAAGGGTCATTAACATTGCATTTATTGTTAGTATATACCAACAGAGGATCAGAAGGTTGCCAGAGAGTTGTTCTGAGAGACCTGGAGTAAAAGAACAGGATAGTGTATTAAAAGTACATCCAATACCTGTAGATGCTAATGTATTTCTGTATACTGCTGTGTTACCTTGCTGAAATACTGGGTCATTCTTCTCAAAAACTTTTTGCCTTCTCAGTATATTAATGATGGAAATGATTTAATCAGTAATTTCCACAATTGTCCTTTCCCATAGTTCCATTGTCACTTTCTAGGCCACCTTCTCCCTTCACAGCCCAACCACATACCCTAAATAGCAGCTATTTTTGGTCTTTTTGTTGTTTCTTAGCTACTCCACATACTCATCAATCTTTGGGCTTTTGCTCCAGTTTTTTCCTCCCTTAGAATATCCTTCTTCCCCACTTCAGAAACATAGTTCAAGATTTACCTCTTCTGAGAAATCTGCTTGAATCTAAAATTGTCACTCCTTTCTATTTCCATAGCATGTAGTTTTAATCTTTGTTACACCATAAATCATCTTAGCCCTAAAGTTAATGCTTTTGTTTCTAAATCTTATACTAATATTCTCTGTCATGCAGACATTCAGTAAATGTTTCTAAACAGATTTGAACTCATTTAAGTTATGCTAAGATAGAGCTCACCATTAGATCTTGATTAGCTCAGCACCAAAATTGCAGTCTTTCTTTTAACTACTATACAACCAAAGCTCAAGATTTTAAAATGGAATATCAAGAACAGTGTGGTTTGTATAATGGATTATTTATGCATTTTATTAAGCCAGCAACTGTGCTATGGATGCTAGCGCTGTGCAGGTTGAATAAGAAATGGTATTTCACAGAGCACAGAATCTATAAAATGGAATAGGCACTTAAGAATGTCATCAAAATAAAATATGATATAGAGAATATGAATAGCGTCAGAGAATACAAGACCAACAACTGTGCTTCAAAGATATCAGGAAAGAACTCACAGAGGTTTTGAAAGATAAATAGGGGCTGTCTTCTGGTTTGAGAAAGATAACATGGTATTCATGATGTTCTCAAATTTCAATTTAGAGTTTGTCTAATTATGGAATTGGTGTCTTGGTAATCATTCTAAGAATTTGGATGGGTTTATATGTTAGATTGTGGGTGTGAGTGTGTGTGTATGTGTGTTAAACTCAAAAGATAGGTAGAATCAGCCAGGTATAGCTGCTGCTGCATGCCGTGGCCATCTGTTAGGCCTTGCCCAGCCATGCACTCCTCGGGCTATCACTTGCCTTGCTCAGCTGTACCCGGGCACCGTCATGGACCATGGTCCAGACTCATATTCCCAGCTGCCCTGGTGTGCAGCCCCTATCCACCTCAGTGCTTGGGGGATCTGGCATGGGACTAGGGGACCAACACACATTTTACTAACACTGCCACCCTGCTCCCAAGTTCCCTAGCAAGCATGAATCCCTTCCCCTTAGCTAACCTTCCTAAGAAGGCCAGACAAAGACAGGGTAATGGAAAATAATCAAGCTGAATGGAAAGAGGAAAGCACAGAGAGCAAGCACAGCCCACAATAGGCAGAGAGTCAGTGCATATGACCGCACTGAAAGGAAGAGTGACTCAGACACAACAGAAGAGTATAAGCAACACATATACAATACTCTCCTGAAGTGCTGGATTGTGGTGAACAGTGAACACTGCACTGCAGAGAACACTGAACTCTGGGACCTCATCTTCATAAAATCACTGCTTTCAAGAGCACAAGATTCACCTGATTTTCTAACAGAGAAACAGACACAGAGAGGCAGACAAAATGATGAGGCAGAGAAATTTATCCAAAATCAAAGAACAGGACAAAGCCAAGGCCTAAGTGAAAGGCAAGATCTAACTGAAACAGAAAAAAGTAACATACCTGATAGAGAATTTAAAGCAATGATCATAAAAATATTTACTGGACTTAAGAAAACAGCGGAAGACATGAGTACAACCCTTAACACAGAGATAAGGAATAACATAGCAGAGATGAATTTAGAGCTCAATAAACTAAATGAGAGACATGGTTGATGGAAAGAACAGCAGGATGGAAGAAACAGAGGAACAAATTAATGATTTAAAAGACAGAGTAATGGAAAATAATCAAGCTGAATGGAAAGAGAAAAAGAATTATGCAAAGTCTATTCTCGACTTAGGGAACTCAGTGACTCCATCAAATGTAATAATGTTTGTATTATAGGATTCCTATAATAGGAGAGAGGAAAGAGGGCTGAAAAGTTATTTGAAGAAATAATAGCTGAAAACTTCACTAATGTAGGAAAGGAAACATTTATCCAGATACAGGAGGCACAGAGAACTCTCATTAAATTCAACAAAGCAGACCCACAGCAAGACATATTGTAATTAAACTGGCAAAATATAGTGATGAAAAAAAATTTTTTTAAAGCAGCAAGACAAAAAAACATCAGTAACTTACAAGGGAAAACCCATGAGGCTAGCAGAGGATTTTTCAGCAGAAACATTGCAAGCCAAACAGAGTTGCATGACATATTTAAAGTCGTGAATTGGAGAAATCTGCAGCCAAGAATACTCTATCCAGCAAGGCTATCATACAAGAATAGAAGGAGAGGTAAAGAGTTTTCCAGACAAACAAGAACTAAAGAAGTTCATGACCACTAAACTAGCCCTGCAAGAAATATGAAAGGGGGTGCTTAGGGTGGAAAGGAGAACCCAAAAGTAACAGTATAGAAGAAACACAAAAGCAGTAATAATGAACATTTCTATAAAAATAATCTGTCAAGGAACTCACACAAAAAAATGATATAAAATGTAATAAAATGTATGGAGTAGAGGAGAAACAAATGGGTTCAAACTTAAAAAACCATCAACTCAATGTAAACTACAATATGTAGCAGTTATATACGAACCTAATGGTAACCATATGTCTAAAAAAAACCACTAATAAATATGAAAAGAATAAAGAGAAAGAAATTCGAATATATCATTAAAGAAAATTAGCAAAACATGAAAGAGAGAAAGACAAAAATGAATCAAAGCAAATCTTCAGACACAGCCAGAATAGAAGTCATAAAATGGCTATAAATATGTATCTATCAATAATTACTTTGTATATAAATGTACTAAACATTCCAATCAAAAGTTATAAGGTGACAGAATGGATTAAAAAACAAGATCCATTTATACATTGCTTTTAATAGACTCATTTTAGACCTAGAGTCACCTGTGGATTGAAAGTGAGAGAATGGAGAAATATCTGTCATGTAAATGGATGTCAAGGAAAGCCAGAGTAGGAATACTTGTATTGGGCAAAATAGATTTTGAAACAAAGACTATAAGAAAAGACAAAGAAAGACACTATATAATAATAAAGGGGATACTCCAACAAGAACATCTAACAATTGTAAATATTTATGCTCCCAACACAGAGATACCCAAATATATAAAACAGTTTATAATAAACATAAAGAAACTAGTCTATAATAATACAATAGTAGCAGTGGACTTTAATAACCCACAAACATCAATGGACAGATCACCTAAACAGAAAATCAACAAGGAAATAATGCTTTGAATAGATTTAGCAGATATATTCAGAACATTCCATCTTAAAATTTTTTTAAATGTTTATTCATTTTTGAGAGGCAGAAAGACTGAGCATGAGTGGGGAAGGGGCAGAGAGAGAAGGAGACTCAGAATCTGAAGGAGGCTCCAGGCTCTGAGCTGTCAGCACAGAGCCTGATGCAGAGTTGGAACTCACAAACCATCAGATCATGACCTGAGCTGAAGCTGGATGCCCAACCAACTGAGCCACCCAGGTAACCCCAGAACATCCCATCTTAAAACAGCAGATTACATATCCTTTTCAAGTGCATATGGAAAATTCTCCATATTGCATATTAGCCCACAAAACAAACATCAACAAATTCAAGAAGATTGAAATCCTACCACCCATCTTTTCTGACCACAACATTATGAAACTATAAGTTAACCAAAGTAAGTATTCTGGAAAGACCATAAATACATGGAGATTAAATAACATGCCACTAAACAATGAATGGTTCAACCAGGAAATCAAAGAATAAATTTTAAAAGTACATGAAACTGTAACAACTTCTTTCTAGACATGTCTCCAGGGGGAAGGGAAACAAAAGCAAAAATGAACTATTGGGACTTCATCAAGATAGAAATTTTCTGCATAATAAAGGAAATAGTCAACAAATCTGAAAGGCAGCCTATGGAATGGGAGAAGATATCTGCAATTGACACATTGGATAAAGGGGTAGTATATAAAATCTATAAAGAACATTGAATTATCAAACTCAACACCCAAAAAACAAATAATCCAGTTAAGAAATGGGCAGAAGACATGATCAGACATTTCTCCAAAGAAGACATACAAATAGCTAACAGACACATGAAAAAATGCTCAACATCACTCATCATCAAGGAATACAAATCAAAACCACAATGAGATACCGTCTCACACCGGTCAGAATGGCTATAATTAATAACTCAGGAAACAACAGATGTTGGTGAGAATGCAGAGAAAGAGGAGCTGTCTTACATGTTCGTGGAAATGCAAACTGGTGCAGTCATTGTGGGAAACAGTATAAAGGTTCCTCAAAAAGTTAAAAATTGACCTATCCCACAACCCAGCAATTGCACTACTAGATATTTTTTCCAATGGATAGAAAAGTACTGGTTCAAAGAGGTACGTGCACCCCAGTGATTACGGCAGCACTGCCAACAATAGCCAAACTATGGAAAGAGCCCAAATGTGCATTGACTGATGAATGGATAAAGAAGATGTGGAATATATATACAATGGAAAGATATTCCACCATAAAAAAGAATGAGACATTGCCATTGGCAACAATGTGGATGGAACTGGAATGTATTATGCTAAGTGAAATAAGTCAGTCAGAGAAAGACAAATACCATATGATTTCACTCATATGTGGAATTTAAGAAATGAAACAGATGAACATAAGAGAAGGAAAGGAAAAATAAAAATAAGATAAAAACAGAGAGGGAGAGGGGCTCAGTAGGTTGAGCGTCCAACTCTTGATTTTGGCTCAGGTCATAATCCCAGAGTCATGGGACTGAGTCTGATACTAGGCTTTGTGCTGAGCATGGAACCTGCTTAAGATTCACTCTCTCTTTCCCTCTGCCCCACTCCCCTACTTATGTCTGCTCTCTCTTGCTCAAATAAAACAAATTAAAAAACAGAGAGGGAGGCAATCTGTAATAGATTCTTAACTATAGAGAACAAACTGAGGGTTGCTGGAAGGGAGATTGGTGAGGGGATGGGATAAATGGGTGACAGGCACTAAGGAGGGTACTTGTGATGACCTCTGGGTGTTATATGTAAGTAATGAATCACTAAATTCTACTTCTGAAACCAACATTACCTAGATGTTAACTAACTTGCATTTAAATAAAACCCTGGAAGAAAGAAAAGTACATGACAACAAATGAAAGTGAAAGCACAATCATCCCAAACCTCTGGGATGCAGCGAAAGCAGTTTTAAGAAGGAAGTTTACAGCAATACAGTCCTAATTCATGAAGCAGGAAAAGTCTCAAAAACAACCTAACAAATAACCCAAGTTAAAAATTGGCAGAAGACACGAACAGACATTTCTCTAAAGAAGACATCCAGATGGTCAACAGGCATGGAAAGATTCTCATCATCACTTATCATCAGGGAATGCAACTCAAAACTACAATGAGTTATCACCTCACTCCTATCAGAATGGTGAAAATCAACAACACAAGAAACGACAGGTATTGGTGAGGTTGTGGAGAAAAAGGAACACCTGTGCACTATTGGTAGGAAGGCAAACTGGTGCAGCCACTGTGGGAAACTGTGATGATTCCTCAAGATATATCTTGGTGACTTGGTAATACATAATGTATCACATACATTATGTAAATAATGTATGTATATACATACATATATGTAAATGTATATACATATATTATTCATCCATAAAAATAATGAAAATTTCCCATTTGCAATGATATGGGTGGAGGTAGAGAGTATAAAGCTAAGTGCAATAAGTCAGTCAGAGGGGTGCCTGGGTGGCTCAGTAGGTTAAGTGACTGACTTTGGCTCTGAACATGATCTTGCAGTTCCTGGTTTCAAGCCCCATATAGGGCTCTGTGCTGACAGCTCAGAGCCTGGAGCCTGCTTTGGATTCTGTGTCTCCTTCTCTGTCCCCCTCCCCTGTTCACACTTGGTCTCTCTCTCTCTCTCTCTCTCTCTCTCTCTCACTATCTCTCTCTCAATAAACAAACCTTTAAAAATTCAGAAAACAGCTTTAGAAATAAGTCAGTCAGAGAAAGACCATATGATTTCACTCATATGTGAAATTTAAGAAATAAGCAAAGGGACAAAATGAGAGAGAGAAATCAAGGGACAGTTTTTTAATTGTAGAGAACAAACTGAGGCTTACCAGAGGGGAGAGTGGTGGCGGGATAGATGAATTACGTGCTGAGGGTTGAGGAGTGTACTTGTCGTGATAGCGCTGGGTGATATATGGACATGATGAATAACTATATTTTACATCTGAAACTAATATTACACTGTTTGTCAACTAACTGGAATTGAAATGAAAAGTTACCAAAAAAAGAGGCAACCTTCAGAACTGTGAGGAGGTGGTAAATACCGATGGGGGACCCTGGGAAAGAATGGCTCATCTTAAGCCTTTGCACTGATGTAAGGTTTGAAAGAAGAGTTAAGAACCTGAATATAAAGGCATCGTGTTCACGGGGGAAGTTTTGTGATCCTAGGAATAAACCTGCTAATTCAGAGATGAGGTTACAAAGTATGACACAGAGTGGAAGAAATAATCTCCCCCAACTCTCTAGTTCCTTTTCACACTAAAATATGTTTCTGGCATCATGGAAAACTTGAATGGCCACTACCTACAGGTGGAGAATGACTGTGCCAATGCAACAGCCTTCTGATGTCGGACACATCAATACAGCAATACAGTGTAGCAATACAGCATGGGTGGGAGCAGAGTGTGAATTTACCTCTGAGCACTTGTGAGTCTGAGCACCCCAAGAAAGGTGTAGCTTAGTCTTTGAGGGAACCAAAAAGTGCAATCAGCCATTAAGATTTAAGCATTTCTGTAAATGCAGCATAATTTGTACTCCAAACTTACGGAGGCCTGGGGAAATTCAGAAAAGGTACTTGACAGATGGAAAACAGTGACAGGTGCATCTTCTAGAAATTCCCATCTGAAGTAATCCCATCTGAAGTAATCTTTTACTTATGAGGGTGTGGATGCCAAAGCCAATAGAAGAAGAATAATGATTGGGAAACCGATCACTAAGTGCACGTCTTTGGACAAATTGTTTAAATTCCGAGTTTTAGATTTTTCATTTGTGAAGTAGAGATAATACCTAACTGGCCTAAGCGATTGTGAAGTTGAGGGAATCTCAAGAACCTGACAGAGTAAGCACTGGATACATTACTGATATGTATTATTTGCTCAAATGATAATTGTGCTATTACCTTTAAGATATTATTGTTTAATCTTACATTTTCATGATCTTCTTTGCTGTTGAACTCAGTGAATGCTATGGTTATGCTCCATAGGATAGGCTTAAGCCGTAGAAAATTTAATATTTTTAATAAATGTGAATTCAAATAAGTTCTTTCTTTTTGATGCTATATAGCTCATTACTGACATCTTAATAGCTTTGTGCTTTACACATGGCACTTCTAGCTTAATACGGCATAATAAATATTTGATAAAGGGTGTTTTATCCATTGTGATGACTGTAAAACATATCTTGCTGAGAAATTCTAGGCATTTCTTACAATTCCTGCTTTCTATCTTTTTCTGTCTCATATGAACTTCTTTATATAAGGGATCTGAATGCAATTTGACCACTGCTACTATAACAGCTTATTAGAGTACCAGAGATGCATTGCTACAAATGAACTCCGATTTATGTCTAACTCAGATCATGGCAGCAAAAGAGCGATAGATGGCTCTATTTATTTCCATAATGAAAGGAGGCGAGTGAGATTGTCTACTTGCAAGTGTCTAGCGTCCATGTGGAATGTTTCATTCAAAATAGAAAAACATAACATTCTTGTAAAATTCAGAAGACATACCTTGTTTTGGATATCCTGATAAACTCAATGAATCATTTTTCTTCAAACATCTACATGAGAATATATGATAGAGATCTTGAACTCTTAATTATGTCCATCCCCCAATCCCTCTAGTTGACAGTGATAGAGATATTATTCCTTGGTTTCTACCTAGTGGTAAGGCTAAAATTGGTAAAACCCTAATAAAGCTATATGTTTTACAGGGACCATCAAATTAAATTTCTTGTGGTGTCTGAGTCAAGGGGGAAAATGCATTTACAATGCAAGTATAAAACTTGGTTAAAAAATAAGGAAAAACGTCTTGCCCTTAAAACTTTTGTGAAAAATACACACTTCGAAATAATAGATGGAGCTATTGAGGTCACATGTCTTTTGTATGTCTCCGCCAGTGTTCTATTTTACAAAGCCCACAACTGTTATCTTCACTGAACTTTAGAAAATCATACTTAAAAGATCAAGTATGGGAAAGAACTGAGTCGACAAAATATAGCAACTATATTGTTCCCCATATCTTGGCAATGAGATAAGCTCTGAAATGACTGTGTGTAAGAATATATTGATTTAAAAAAAAAACATGCAGACAGTCTTATACTCAGGGATGTTAGTGGCATTAATTTTTATTTTTAAAAACTCATTGCCGAGAATCCATCCACTTGGATGAATGAACTTTTATTCTTGAATAGTTGATATTTTCTTCATTGTAAATCCAGGTAAATGAACATACTTATTGGGTTTGATTCAGATCTTTAATTCATTCCTGTCCTTCTATTCAAAAGAGTGACTAAAAAAATTAATACTGTCTCAACACCCAAATAACATTAGGACATTGATTTGTAAATATCAGAGTGAAGTCTTCACATTTGCAAGAAATACCAAAATGACTGCCAAAGACCTTTAATGTCAGGTAGGACATTAAAGACAACATTATCCTTTAGACTTCATTCCTTCCTAGTCCATATCATATACCAAAATAATTCTTCAATCAGCCACTCTTGATTGATGGGATGATGCAGAAAGAGTTAATTCATTTTCTGATTACCGAAAATAATTTTTAAAGTTTTTATCTTGAGTTAACTTTAGATTTATAGGAAAGTTGCAAAAATAGTACAGAATGCCTGCTTACCCTTCACTCAACTTTACTAATGTCTCACATAACCATGGTACAATGATAAAGACTTAGAAATTAACATTGGTGTAATGTTATTCACTACAGACTATTCAGATAGGATTATTTTTTTCTTAATTTTTATTGCAATTCTTTTTTGTTTGTTTGTCCCAGGATCCAGTTGAGGGTCAATGCAGTCAATTGTAATGTCTTACTCTTTTCTAATATGTGACAGTTCCTCAGCCTTTCCTTGTCTTTGTGACTTCAACAGTTTTGGAGAGTAACGGTTAGTTACTGTGTGGAATATCCCTAAGTTTGTGACTGACATTTCTTCATAATTATATTAAGGTTATGGTTTTTTAGCAGTGATATTGAAGAGGTGATATGCCTTCCTCACTGTATCATACCAGAAGATAGGTGAGGTTGTATTTCTTATTACAGTGACCTTAAAGATATTGTCTTCTAGACTTTCCAGTACAAATTTATTATTTTTCCCTGTGTAACTAACACACATCCTGGAGGGTGCTTTTGAGGCTAGGCAAATATCCTGTGTCTCCTCAAATACCCGTTTAGCCCACTATTTTAGCATGTTTTGGTGGATCTTGCTTGCAATAATCATTGTGATTTCTTCATTGTGATTTTTCTATTACCTGTGTTCTTTCTATACTTATACATTGCAATTATTTTGTAAGGAAGAGCTGTCCCTTCTTCCCCATTTATGTTTGTTTCTACCTATTTATTTATATCAGTATGAGCTCATGGATACTCATTTTATTCTGTTGATGTTAATCTAATACTATTAATATTTTGTAGCTCAAATTGTCCCAGCTTTGGCTACGTAGAGTCTTTTATGCTGGTGTGTGTATGCTTTCAACATGTTCCCATCTTTAGATGAATTCTTTACTTTGTGGCTCAAGATTGTCTAGACTCATTTTTAAGTTTCTCTATCTCAGATCAAGAATAAGCCATTTCACCATGAAGTCATATTTTTCTTTGGTTGAAACATAGTGGTTAGAAACTAAAATCTGCGTATGAGTTATGCTCACTGCTACTGGGTGCCATTGCCTCTGGTGCTTCTCTGTTGAGACCCAGAAATTAGACGTATGCACAATAACACATAAATATACATACATGTACTTTTACTTCCGTATTTATTTGTATGAATATTATTAAATATTTGTTCATACTGATACTTGAAATTCCAACCCAACATGACACTGTTCAGACTAGCCTTTTTTCTTTTATATTTGTAACTTCTTTCTCTGACAGTGAAGATCTGGCTCTTACTGTCTATATACTTGCCTATTTAATCAACCTTATTTTACACATCAGAGAGTTCTAGAAAGTTCTAGATTGGCTGATCCATTCTCTGTGAAAAAATATATTTTCTAATTGAATTGTAGTGTTTTTAAAATTTTTTTAGGGTTTATTTTTATTTATTTTGAGAGAGAGAGGGAGAGTGAGTGGGGGAGGGGCAGAGAGAGAGGGAGACAGAATCCAAAGCAGGCTCCACATTGTCAGCGCAGAGCATGATGCAGGTCTCGAACTCACGAGCTGTGAGATCATGGCCTGAAGAGAAATCTAGAGTCCGATGCTCAATTGACTGAGCCACCCAGGTGCCCCTAAAGTATAGTTTTATAGAGTTATCTTTTGACTTTAATCTTATAGTATCAGCCGAAGTACTGTTTCCCAAAGTAATTTAATTTCTTTTCTTTTTCTCCACATTCCTTGTTGCTATGCTATTCATTTGTAACATTCATTTGTTTGTAATATTTGTAAGTTCATTCATTTGTTATAGTTTTTAATTTCTTTTTGGGTTCCCCCCACATGTTGGTTAATTTTTTAAAATTATATACTCATTCTTTGTGGTATGCACAAAGCTATGGGTTTTGGAAAATGTATGCAGCCATTTATCCACCAGTATGGGCATGATATGGAATGATTTCATCATCCTAAGGACACCCTCATGCTGCCTTTCTGTAAAATACTCCTACCACCACCTCGTTGTCTTGACGTTGACATTTTTATCCCTGTGATTTTGCCCTTCACCATATATGATAAATGAAATAATATAACATGTATACTTTGGTGTATTGCTTCTTAGTAAAATGTATTTAACATTCATCCATGTTGTGTGAATTAATAGTGCCTTTTTATTGCTGCTGAGTAGTATTCTACTGTATGACCGTACCATGGTTGGATTATTCATCTACCAGTAAAGGAATATTTGAATTGTTTCTGAGGTTTGACAATTATGAATAAAGTTGCTGTAAACATTTGCATACAGGTTCTTGTGAATATAAGCTTTTATTTTGCCGGGGGTGGGGTGGGGGGAGACAATAATATGCAGTAGTGACATTGCTGGCTTATACAGTAAGTATATTTTTAACTTTATAAGAAACTGCCAAACTGTTTCCAGAAGGGCTGAGTCATTTTGCATACCCACCAACAATGTAAGAGAATTATAGCTGTTCTGCATCTTCACTAGCACTTAGTATTATCATCATCTTCTTTATGGACAAGGAAATGAAGAGTAAGAGTCTTAAAAAACTTGTCCAAAGTCACAATCAGTATCAGGACTGAAATTTGAACTCAAGCCCAGTGGGTTCCAAATTTGGTTATTTTTTCACTGTACTCTTTCATAGGAACAACTCTTATTTGCCCACACATTTACTCATCATATGTATGAAGTCTTTAATTTATTTTTCCCTGAGATCATTTATTTCTTTTAACAGCCAACCATTGTGAATGACTCTTGAAAAATAGATAGTGTAGTTATTAGCAGTTGGTTTTCCTTATGAGGGAGGTGAATCCTGATATAGTCAAGAAATGTATTTTAGTGACAGAACAAATAGTAGCCATTTTCTGCTAGGGAAATGTGATGTTGTGACTTATAATAAGAAATATATATTTGGTCTTCATCCCCATTTCTAACACAGAGCTCCTAAAGCCCTTGGAATTTCTTTACTGATAAGAGTGATAAAAGTCTTTTCTCATGTTAATGAGATGGCTTTTGGAAAGCCCCTAGATCACCTAAGGATGAGGGTTGGTCATCAGAGGAACCAGCCATGTGATTAGAAGATTGGAACTTTCAGTCCCACTTCTCCCCCCACCCCTGGGAGGAGACCTCTGAGAGGAGAGAAGGACTGGAGGTTGAGTCAGTCACCATTGGCCAATGAGTTAATCAGTCATTCCTCTATAATGAAGCCTCCATAAAAACACAAAAGGATACAGTTTAGAGAACTTCTCGGTTGGTGAACGGGTGCACCTGGAGAGGGCCTGGAGGCTCTGCACTCCTTCCCACATACCTTGCCCTATGCATCTCTTCCATCTGACTACTCCTAGGTTGTAGCCTTTAATAATAAATTGGTAATCTAGTTAGTAAAGGGGTTTCCTGAGTTCTTTGAGATGCTCTAGCAAGTTGAACCCAGGGAGGGAGTTGTGGGAACATCCCATCTAATTTGATATGTCAGAAACATGGGGGGGGCGCCTGGGTGGCTTAGTCGGTTAAGCGTCCGACTTTCGCTTAGGTCATGATCTCGCGGTTCGTGGGTTCGGGCCCCGCGTCGGGCTCTGTGCTGACTGCCAGCTCAGAGCCTGGAGCCTGGAGTATGTAACTCCCTCTCTCTCTGACCCTCCCCTGCTCACGCTCTCTCTCTCTCTCTCTCTCCTAGAAATAAATTAAATATTAAAAAAAATAATAAAAAAAAATAAAGGGCTACCAGACTTAAAAAAAAAAAAAAAAAGAAAGAAACATGGGGAACATGGGGAACAACCTGGGCTCCAAACTGGTGGTTCAAGTATGTGTGGAGAGGCAGTCTTGTAGAACTGAGCTCCTAACCTGTGAAATCTGACACTATCTCTAGTGTCAGAATGGAGTTGAATTATCAGACACCAGCAGAGTGCCCAAGAATTGCTTATTGGAGTGGGGGAGCCCCCACACAAACACGTTGAAATTGATGACCAGACACCCTACTTAGACACAAACAAAAAATAAAATATTGTATATACAAAATCAAAATAAGCTAGACCTTTTCTTCTCAGAACAAGTAGCTGCCTTCCTTCTGAAGAGCAAGACATTCATGAAATAAAGAAACGAATATCTGCAGTATTAATAGTATAGGTAGGGGCAGAGAGTCGGGAAGCTAGATGAAGACTCACAAATAATCTAAGAATCCTTTGTGGACCTGCACCCTCCACTCTTCCTCTAGGAACTTTAGACAAAACTGGAAGAAGTTCAAATAGTTTGGCCTGCCTCCCCCAACCTCTCTCTCTTTCTTTTTAAATGCCTTTTTCTGAAATACTCTGGCCAAAGACTAACAAGCAGTGAAATGGCAAAAGGCAGGCAGCAGGCAGGAAAGTAGAAGCAAATGGCTGGGGTAAAACACAAACTGTATGATTAGGCTCTGAATAATCAAGGAATTGCATTGTAGCTTGTTATACATATTCCATGGTCATAATTTGATATTTGGAACAAAAAGAAAAAGAAGAATCATCTAAAAAAAAAAAAAAAACAAAAGCACAAGTCAGTGTGGACGGGAGAAGTCTCTTTTTCACTCAAAATATTACCTCTTTACCTTTCTGATCCTTTCCATGTGATCTAGTTATTCACACTTGGCATATTTGAGGAAATAAAGAGTGATTTATATTATCATTTTAATGGTACATGGATTCTTTCATTATGTAGTTGGTTCACATACATCAACATTTTAAATTTTGGACATTCTAAAATACATTTGGCAAACTGCTAAGGAGAAAACCGTCTGTGAGCCTGTAGGAACTAAAACCTGGTACATGTCTGAACAAATGCAAAAGTCCCATTTGTGCTGTTCGGTTTTATAAGTTATGTAGCTTTGTGTGACCTTTTTAAAAATATCCAAGTGGTTTTGAAATATCATTAAAAGGTGATCAGTGGTAATTGTCTTAGTGATAGTACTCATATGGAAAAAATATTGTTAAGTGGGATCCTTTCCTAACCTCTGATATGATTTTTAAAGGCCTTAAAAAAAAAAAAAAAAGCAAGACATTTGAAAGTTACTTATTAAAGGCCAAATGAAAATACAAGTTGCAAAGGGGATTTTAATTTCATAATGATTAAGGTTTTTAGGTATAAAATAAGACTCAAGACCAGCTTTTAATAATTTATGGATTGATTTGGCAATCTGTGTTATCTAGTTTCCTTACTTTGGCTGGGAAGGCAGAAGAGGTAGAAAAACCAAAATAAATCCGTTTCTTTATATTTTATCATCAGTAGTAAAAGTCTGGTGTGATACAAAGTTTGAATTATCTGTACCACTTGACCCATTGGTATGGATCATTGAAAACATATCATGATTGAGAAAGGAAAAAAAATCACATTTTGGATAACAACTGTTGTAGACACTGTGCTAGGCTCTTTATATATATTTTATCACTTCGATAGCTGAAATTACTTACCTACTCAAATGGGTAGCAAGAGGCAAGGCTGGGATTTAAATTGGGTCTGGATTTCATTACAATCCATATTTTTTCTACCGAATGGATCCCTTATTACTTGTTTTATGACTGTCCCTGGATGCAAACTATGTGAATTAAACTGTTTTTGTAGCCCAAGACTGAGAGTTGGGAATCTGGACTAATTTTAATTTCACATAATAGGAACAATGGTTACCTTTTTTCTGAGATTCTTATATTAAGGTATTTTGAAAATGCATTCCACACCATGAACATCACTGTTTTTCTATGAAAAACCTACAGAGAGTCTATGGGACTGCAAATCAGTACACATTTTGTGTACAACAATATGGAAAAAGTATGCATACCTCTTAGGCCCAGCAAATGTATATTTTTATGGATCGTCAGAAATTAAAGTACAAAGATATTCATTTCAGTGCTATTTATAATAGTGTAAAATTGTAAACCATGCAAATGCTCCTTAGTTTAAAAAAAAAGAGTAAATATACTATAAAATCATACTTATTTTGATGTATTATGCAGTCATTAAAAATAAGTTTCAAAGAATATTTTAGTAACAAGGAGAAAATTCTAACAATGTGATTTTTCAGATGCTGTATAAATATGTATTGAATGAATAAATAAAATAGTAAATTCAAAGTAATGCACATCATAAGAATTCCTATTTGCCAAATCAGAGTTCATAAGAAATATTATTTTTTTCTTTTGCTTAAATGTTTTTTTTTGAAGTAGAACATATGCATACAAATCATTAATGGCTCAATGAATTCTTACAACTCAGTGAATTCTTACAAAAGGAAAACCCATGTGATCACGGCATAGGCAAGAAGTAGAATGATATCAGCACCCTTGGATGCCCCATCTTGTCATTGTCATTGCACCCTCTATTGTAACCACTCTCTAAGATTTAACGTTATAGATTATTACTATGACACTGTAGATTATTATCATATTATTTTAACTCTTCAGATTAGGCCTATACTTTAATTTTATATAAATGACTCATCTGTTAAGTATTCCTTTATCTGGTTAGTTTGCTCAACATTATGTTCATTGGAATTTATCAATGTGGTTGTATATAGCAAAATTTTATTAATTATCAAAGCTGTTTGTTATTCTTTTGTACATTTATATATCTATATACACCCTTGAGGGACATTTGTCTGTTTTCAGCCTTTAACCAACAGTGAGGCAGTGAACACTTTAATACATGCTTCTTGGTACACATACATATAATTTCAGGTATATTTGGAAATGGACCTTTTGAGTCATTTGGTGTGGATAACCAGCTCAGACAGATACTACCAGTTTTCCAAAACTGTGCCAATTGTCTGTGCCATCAGCAGATTGTTAAAGCACTAGTGGCTTCAGTAGTCACCATCACTCAATGATCAGAGTTTCCTCATTTTAGAGTGTTTAGTGGTATCTCATTGTGATATTAATTTACTTCACTTAGATAAAAAATGAAGTTGTTTTCATATGTTTATTGGTCATCTTGATGTTTTCATTTGAGAAATGCCTGTTCAAGTTACTTGCCCATTTTCTTTCTTTCTTTCTTTTTTAGTGAACATATAAATTACTCATATATTCTGAATTCAGTTCAATTTTTGGATATGTATATTTTATATATATTCTTCTATTGTGTGGCTTGCATTTTTACTCTCTTCATGGTGTCCTTAGATGCAAAGAAGTTGTTATTTTTAACACAGTCCAATTTATTTCTCTTTTCCTTTATGAGTTACCTGTAAAAGTTGGGGTTTTTTTGTGTCCTATGTAGAAAATATCAGCAGCATAGTATCTTATGTTAAGTTACAGAGGCTTTATCATTTTATCTTTCACAGTAGGCATATGAATCAAGACTTTCACATTTGACCCAGTACCAGTATTTGAAAATAACATCATTTTCAACTGTACAGTTCTATATAGTCTGTATAACCTTTTTCATAAGTCAATTAACAGTGTATATGTGGGTATATTCATAGATTTATTCTGGTCTCTCCATTTTATTCTGGTACACTGTGTGTCTATCCTTAGATTAATACCACAGTTTTCATTACTGAAGTTTTATAATCAGTCTTGCTCATGGGAAGTGTAAGATCTTCATAATTATTCCTCTAGATTGTTTTATCATATTTGGCCCTTTACATTCCTACTAAGTGGTCTTAGGCCTTCTCATCAGTGTTTGTAAGATGAATTCTATGTACTTAGATGAATTGTGGTTCTTTTTTAATTTATATCATATAAAAATTTTTATTTTCTGATTTTCATTACTGGTACATAGAAAACTGAATTCTCATATTGATCCTTTATTCAATACCTTTATAGAATTTTTAATTTAGTAATTATTAATAGCCAATAAAATAATTATTAATGAGTAATATTTGATATCAATACTGTTAATAATATCAATGTTAATCATTATTAAAATTTATGAGTAATAGATTATTATTATCAAATAAATTAAATTAACTAGCTTTGATTTTTTTCATAAATATAATCACGTTGTTAATAAATAATGGTAGTTTTATTATTTTTCCCTTCAAATTACAAATTTTTTTTATATCTCTCAATGTACCGACTAGGACCCTTCATGATTTATCTATTAATTTTAATACTGTTTATTTTTGGGTTTTAGCTGATTTTCTTTATCCTTTGAGATAGGAATATGATTTTTCATCATCATGTTTTCAGTAAGGTGAATTCTACTGGTGGATTTTTCAAGTTAACTAACCATGACTTCCTGGGGGTGAGGTGGAAACAATTTATGATTCTTCTTAATATATTGCTAGATTTCATTTGCTAATATTTTCCTTAGAATTATTGTATCAATATTCATTATGACTGGGCTTTGTTTCGCCTTTCTCGAAATAGCTTCGGCAGGTTTTGGCATCAAGATTAAGCTGGTTTCAAAAACTGTTATCTTTTTCTGGAATGCTTGGTTGGTATAAGACTGGTACTATTAAAAGTTTGAAAGACTTCAGCAGTGAAGCTATCTGAGTTGGAGATTCATCTGTAGAAAGGACTTTATATATTTTTAAAAAATGCTTATTTATTTTTGAGAGGCAGAGAGACAGAGCATAAGCAAGGGAGGGGCAGAGAGAGAGGGAGACAATCTGAAGCAGGCTGCAGGCTCTGAGCTGTCAGCACAGAGCCTGATGTGAGGCTTGAACTCAGTAACCACCAAATTATGACCTGAGCTGAAGTTGGACACTCAATTAACTGAGCCACCCAGGAGTCCCTGTAGAAAGGAATTTAAAAATTTATTCAATTTCTTAATAGATTTAGTAAGACAAAAATTTACTCTTTCTCCTTGTGTTCATCTTCAAGTTCTTTTCAAGCAATTTTCCATTTCACCTAGAATTTCAAATTTATTAGCAAATTTTGGCCATGATCTCATATATTAGTATCAATAATATCTATGGTAATTGTTCTTTTTTATTTGTTCTCAAGATTTTTTTAAATGTCTTGTTTGAGATTTCACAATTCTATGTATATTTTTTTCAAAAAAGACAAATTTTGGCATTTGTATTGATTTCCGTGTAACCCATTACTTCAAGCTTCGTGGCTTAAAACAACATAACTGAATTTTCTTAACAGTTTGGGGGCCTGAAATCCAAAATCAGTTTCACTGGGCTGAAATCATGGTCAGCAGAACTGCACTCCCTCTAGAGGTTGTAGGGCATAATCCATTACCTTTCCTTTTCTAGTTTCTAGAGTTCTAGAATTTCTTGCGCTGGCTTGTGGCCTTTCCTCTATCTTTATAGCCCAAGGTATAGAATTTTGCTTCACTAGTCACATTGCCTCTGTCTCTGTAGTCAATTATTTCTCTGCTTCCTTCTTACAAAACATTTGTTATAACAATTAGGGCCTACTTCTATAAATCCAGACTAATCTGCTGTTCCTCAGATTCTTAATTTAGTCACATATGCTATGTCCCTTCTGCCAAGTAAAGTAAACGTCCTAAACTGGCAGAGATTAGGACCTGGATATTTTTCTTTAGGTGCCATTACTGAGCCCACTACGTCCTTGCTGACTTTTTATTCCGTTGTATGTTTGTTGTATATGTAATAATTCCATTTCTTATTTTTATATTCTTCTGGTTTTACTTGATGTTCTCTCAAAATAATTGGGTAAGTGATTTTGAAGCTTCTTAAATTTTTAAATATGTGTATGCATGTAAAGTTTTAATGTCCATCTTGTATAGCTTCAGTTTCCTCCCGCAGAAAGTAGCATATTTATTATGGCTCATTAACTATACATGTAAATTTTGCTTATGTTTTTAGCAATTATTTAGAAGAATTTTGCTTAGTTTCCAAACATTTGGGATGATTTTGAATTATCTTTTTGTTATTGATTTTAGCTTAATTTCCCTGAAGTCAAAGTATAGTTTTAAACTTTGACAAAACAGCTTTTCAAATCAGCTGAATGGGTCATGATATCATCCATTTGATATATGTTCATGGATACTTGAAATAATTTAGTACTTTTGGTACTTTTTAAAATAATGTCCATTTAGTTTGGAAAATCATCATGTTGTTCAAATATTACATATTCCTACTGATTCTTTTCCTGATAGCCCAATCAGCTACTGCAAAAAGTGTGAGAAAAGTCTCCAACACTGACTGTAGATTTTTCTGTCTCTTATTTGAAACATACCAATTTGTGGTTTATATATTTGGAAGCCATGTTATTTGTTGGATACACACATAAAGTTGTTAAAAATTCTTGATAAGTTGACTGTTTTTCATTGTAAAATGTACCATATCTTTATAAATGTTTTATGTCTAAAATTTTGCTTTGGTATTATGGATATACCAACTTTATTTTAATTAATATTCAAAGGAATAGCTTATTACATCTTAAATCACAGCTATATGATTACCTTTAACTTTTTCATTTTTTACTAATTATCTCATGTGTCATATATATGCTATGTATGTTTCTAAAGCACTGTGAGAATCTGAGACATTTTTTCCCTTCTCTTGAAATAATTTGTGTAGTATTAGTGTTACTCTTTCTAAATAGTTAATTAAACTCTGTGGTAAAAACATCTGGGCTTAGAGTTATTTTGGTGGATAAGTATTTAATTACTGACTTAATGTCTTTAAGGATCACATGACTTTTAAAATGTTCTTTTTCTTCCTAGTTAAATTTTAGTAGATATGGCTTTATAGGTTTTATAGACATAGGTCTGTAAGACCTTTGGTTATTTAGAATTATGTTGCTTAATTTCTAAACATTTTACATTGGATTCTAACTTAATTCCAGAGTCATAAGAGATTATATACTTGAGAACTTCAATTTTTGGAAGTGTGTGTTGAGACTTAATGTTATGGTCCAGAAGAATATGTTCTATGTTGTTAACAATTCCTTATGTACTTAAAAAAAATTATATATTCTAGGGGCATCTGGGTGTTTCAGTCAGTTGAATATCTGACTTTGGCTCTGGTCATGATCTCACAGGTTGTGGGTTCTCACATTGGGCTCTGTGCTGAGTGCTCAGAGCCTAGAGCCTGCTTCAGATTCTGTGTCATCTCCCTCTCTCTCTGTCCTTCCCTGCTCATGCTCTGGCTCTCTCTCTTTCAAAAATAAATAAAACATTAAATAAATAAGCAAATAAAGAAATATAAAAATTACATATCCTGCAGTTGTTAGATATAATTTTCTGTGTATATATATTAGAACAACTTCATTAATCATGTTATTCAAATTTTCTGTATCTATTCTTCCTATGGGATAATTTTTCTTTAGCCTAAAGAAATGCCTTTTTATTTCTTGTAGTCTAGGTGCGCTGACAATGCGTTTCTCTAGGAATGTCTTTATTTCCTTTTTGTTTTTAAAATTTATTTTTCCTGGGGCACTTTGGTGGCTCAGTTGGCTAAGCATCTGACTTCAGTTAGGTCATGATCTCGTGGTTTGTGGGTTGGGCTCCATGCGGACAGCTCGGAGCCTAGAGCCTGTTTTGGATTCTGTGTCTCCCTCTCTCTGCTTCTCCCCGTACTCTGTCTCTCTCTCTTTCTCTGTCTCTCTCTCTCTCAAAAATAAATAAATAAATAAATAAAATACATTTTTCCTGAGTATAGAATTTTAGGTTGGCATTTTATTTTCCAAAACTATAACAATTCCATTTCATTGTTCTCTGTTTCTTATGGTCAATGTGGAGAAATAGACTCATTTTCATTGTCAACCTATATACAACAATACTCCCCCCTCACTTCACACTCTGGTTGCTTTTGAGATTCTCTTTATTTTTGACTTTCAGCATTTTGACTATAATATTCCCAAGTATAGTTTTCCTTTTACTTATCCTACTGTTGTTCACTGAGCTTCTTGAATATGTGGGTTGATGTCTTTCATCACATCAAGAAATTCTAATTTTTAACCATTATTTCTTCAAAATTTGCCCTTCCTATTCTCTCCTGTTCACTTGGGACAGCAAATCTTGTACATTTTTACACGATGAAAAAAGTACAGTGCAAGAGTCCCAAGTTCCTCTTGCATTCCTGTTAGGGTTTTTTTTTTTTTTTTTTCTTTTTATATTCAGTTGAGATGTTTTCGTCTAGTCAGCCTTCTAGTTTACCTTTCTTGTCTTATGCTGTGCATAGTCTGCTGTTAAACTTATTCAGTTAGTTCTTAATTTCTGATATTATATTTGTAGTTCCAGGATGCACTTTTAGTTTTTTTGCAGATTGCTATTCTCTGTTAAAATACATTATATTTTCATCTATTTTTGTCTCTCTTTTTCTCAATTATGTTTATCATATTAGTCACAATTATTTTAAAGTTCTTGTTTGTGAACTTTAATATCTGTATAATCCCGATGAGTTCTTAGATCTCATTTTTTATTATTAGCCATTTTCTTTTGCTTCTTTACACACTTAGTGATTTATTAATTGTGTTTTTAACATTGTGAATGATATTATGGAGTCTCAATGATCTTCTCTTTCATCGAGGAAGATTGAGTTTGGCTTTGGAAAACAATTATATTTCTGGTTGATAATCTAGATCATGAGGAGGCCCCACTTCCTTCTGTGCTTTGTTGTTTTTGCCTGCGTACTGCAGTTGTCTTTGAAAAAGGATATGTTTTGAAGCTAGGATGAAGGCACATTCCATCTGGGAAGATTTACATTTGCATCTAACTTGTGCATGTAGGTGTGAATGAAAGGCATTCTTAATCCTCCATAAAACTTGCAGTTCTTAGGAATCTCTAGCCAGCACATCTGCTGGAAGGCTGGCCAGAGATTACATCTTTTCAAACATCTTTCACCTTTTCTTTCTTTACTTTCAGTCTTTCCTGTAATACCCACAAAGCATCGCTTATGAATCACTTTTACATAGGTGCAAAACCCTTTGTGTCCCAAATTAATACTGGGAAAGTCTTCTCTCAGACTCCCTGATATGGGTAGGTTCTTGGCCTTGACTTTCTCCCCATTCTGCCCACACCCTGGTTTTGCAAATTTGGCTTACACACACCTTCAAGGGAAGAGCAACTTGATGCTCATGTGTACAACTTATATCTCTATGTTTCCTTCTTCCCCACCCCAAGGTTTGTATCTTTAGTTTGGTACCCTTTTGTTAGCTCTTAAATGATTATAAAGGAGTTTTTAAATATTTATCTAGTATTTTAATTTTTCTCATTGGAGTTTTGATCTAAACAAAAGAAGTCATTATTGGAAATAGAAGTTCTATATATTTTGTTTTAAGGTATTGGGAAAAGAAAATAGAGCCTTATGATAAGTACTTTTGGAAATACATTAAAACATTTTTGGTGTGATAATAACACATAGACAATATATATAAATGTTTCCTAGATATCTGAAACAGATGGTTGTTTTATTCTTTGTTGGTATGATGCTGTTTGTGTGTATCAGTTTAATTATTTATATATCCATTACACCAGTTCAAATAAACTTTAGTGTTTGTATGTTTATAATATTTAATAGTATTGCATTTTTTAGTATTACATGTATTTATTTCTTTGTTGTATACTTTACATGTCCATTTCCAGTACATGTACATTAATATATTTTACTATCATAATGGTTTTTTTGAAGTTTTTTTAAAAGTATTTTTGGGGCACCTGTGTAGCTCAGTCAGTTAAGCATCCAACTTTTGGTTTCAGGTCAGGTCATGATCTCGCAGTTCGTGAGTTTGGGCCCTACATCAGGCTCCATGCTGACAGTACAGAGCCTGCCTGAGATTCTCTTTCATACTCTCTTTGACTCTTGTCTGCTCTCTCTGTCTCTCAGAATAAATAAACTAAAAAAAAAAATTAAAAGAAAAGTATTTTTAACAGTTTAGGAGATATCTGGGTGGCTCAGTCAGTTGAGTTTCCGACTCTTGATTTCAGTTCAGGTTATGATCCCAGGGTTGTGTGATTGCACCCAGCATTAGGCTCCATGCTCAACATGGGATTCTTGGGATTCTCTCTCTCTCTCTCTCTCTCTCTCTCTCTCTCTCTCTCTCTCTTTGTGCACCTCTCCCCTGCTTACACTCTTTCTCTGTCTAAAGTGAAAAATAAAAAAAATAAATAAAAGTATTTTTAATAGTTTTAAATTTAAAATTATCTATGCTCAGGGATAGGTGATGGTAATGAAGGTTGGTAATGAAAACTGAAAAATGCTGAATGATTGTGAGGCCAAAGCTTGGATCAGAAGTAGGATAGCATGTAACGAGGGTATAGTGAAAAGGCTGGTGGGTTAGGAGTACCAATGTTTGGATTTTTGTGTTATTAAGGCATGCAAAAACCCAGGTAATAATAGGTCCTAACATACACACTTTAATTTCGTTTCTTTCACGTGCTTTTCTTGATGAAAAATTGTTATCAAATTGAGTCATGTTAATTCTTGGTAAAGCCTTAAAAAGATGTATAACTGTCATTTCAAAAATGAATTCATGGGGAAATGTATTGTTGTATGCAGATTTCCAGTGGAAACCTGCAGATGCTCACATAAGAAACATTCTTTCTACTCTTTTGAATAAACATGTTGCAAGCCCAGTGCATTTGCATACCCAAGAGAATAATTGTTTCAAAGATATGGGCTGTGAACACATGTGGTTGTCTACCAGATTATGAACACCAGACTTGAGACATATATTTTTCAGGTGTACAGCTTGAGGAAATTATTGAATACTCAGCACAAATGCTATGTCTTGGGGAATATTTGGAGAAATGTAGGTGCTACTGTATTTTGAATGATCAGTCCCTCTAGCTCTCATTGTGACTGATGGAAAATTTATTTTATTTTCCCTTGACAAAGGGAAAACAAAATTGTAGCTATCTTACTGCATAGTTTGTTAAGCAATTTCCATTTTGTACTTTCATTTCACAGATGTTCTGAAATGGTTAAGCCAAAAAAAAAAAAATGTTTCAACTCATGACTAACTTATAACAAAATACATTCCCATTAGTTGGCTTTAAATATATATATATGACTAATATAACACTGTACATTAACTAACTGGAATTAAAATAAAAACTTAATGATAAATACATATATGTTAACTATATAAAATATAAATTAATAGAAATAAAATATAAATTCTAACAATGTATATGTGTATATAAAATGTCTCATTGATAACTCAGACACACAAAAAGAAGTGTATAGTCCTTTATTGCTTTATGAGTAAGAAGTTATAAAATCACATACTATGCCTGATTTTTGACTTTTCATTTCTCTTTTGTACTTTATTACAGTGGAACTGATAGATGTTGAAAGATGATTAGATATACAAGAAGCCTAGCAGCTCCTGAGGATCTGAAGAAGCTCAAATCCTCAAACTATTACCTTCAGAATCTCTTATAACTTATGCTTATTAAATTGGCTCCAGGTCTTCTTTTGCAGAGTAGCCTCCAAATAACTAAATGTCTTAAATATGTCCTGTCTTTGCCATCCCTCTTAGAGAGCAACTATTTCAAATTGTCCTGGTAAAAGTGGGTCTGGCATATAGCTTGGTCTGCCTTGGCCAGGAGGAATTATTACTACAGACTCTGAATGCACTCAAAAGGTATAGTTTTGGATGATAATTTTTTTTGGCCACATTAGATTTAAAAGGCTAGGATTCATAATATTTTGAAGAAAATATGTCTAATATTAATTCATACGCTGTACACCTACCAGTTAAAGCATTCCATCTGTTATTAAACATGTTTGCCCCTACCTTTGGTCTGAAGTATATGGTTTCCTCTTATTTTTGCTACAAGTATACTTAGGGTTCTTTAGCCTGGAAATTATGTATAACATAACTTTGTTTTGTAATTCAATTAATGAATTCTACACAAACTTCTCTCAGGATTCTCTCTTGATAGAGTAAGGAAACATCTCCAAAAAATGCATTTTAATAGTTCATCCCACAAAAATTTGAGTATGTTTTCCCACTATTATTTGCCTACAAATAAGTCTGCAAATATAAGCAACTTATAGAAAATATGTCTGCTATTCCAGCTAAATGTATTTAAGGGAGGACAAATTATTCCTGTGGAATGCTGTCAAAAATTTCACAGTAGCTAACCATGGCTTTTTATCAATTTCCATACATCATCATTCACTGAATTTTTACTTTAGAGAAAGACATGCTCTTCTTAGGTCAGATTTACAGATAACTAAGTCTATTTTTGGATTTGTTTTCTGTTTCATAGTAAAAATTTTGACCTTTAGTTTCTGTGTTCCAGAAATCGGATGATCAGAAAGCTGATTAGACATCAGACCAGATGGCTTGTAGGAGCCTGTATCACAAAGTTCTTGGTCTTTCTGCGCGTATGTGTTTTGCATATACACTTGAAAAGCTGGAACTCTCAAATAACATGAATGTTTTTGAACTTTGGGTTAAAAAAATAACAAGAACCACAAAGATTCATGAAAAGATAACTTTTATGGATCAGATGCACTCAGTCTGGTATTCTGTTTATCTATACATAAAATACTTTTGTGCAATAATAATCATATATATGATCCTAGGAGACTATAGGGGTCTTAATTAACTTGTGTTGAGAAATTCTGTAGGTAATAGGGACAGTCATATTTTGAAAAAAATTTACACAAGGAAATTAAGCCATCAAAAAAGAGTTCCTCATTATCATTCAGTTAATAGAAAAATGTAGAAAATCGTGTATGGCTATAAGCATTCCAGGTAATTATAGTTTTATTTTTAACTTTCTACTCTGATTTATAGAAATAGCAGAAATGTATTTATTCTATTGCAGTAAAAAGTGAGCTATGTATAGGATGTGTGTCTTCTACCATTAGATTATCAAGCTTGCTCAGAGTTCAAAGTGAAACCTCAGTGCTGCTTTTTTTCACTTTTACAATTTAATTGTATCCCTCATCAATGTTACAGGTGAATAAGAAGGAGAGCTACTGTAACTTAATATGCTCATTTATCCTGTTTCCCACACGACATGCTTAGTTTTAGAATATGTGTCAGGTGATATTCAGGCTTAGAGTGGAGTGTGACTTTTCTAAAAGAGAAGTTAGAAATGAAGAGGCTACATATACTTGTTTTTCTTGTTTTTTTTTTTTTTTTTCCCTCATTGGAAGAAGACCGTTGATTGCTTTCTCATTTCCAAGTGACAGAAACTGTCCAGCTATCTTTTGTAACAACAAGAAAGCATTACTTCCTTTACTCTGCTCACGATCATTGGTAACTTTAAGATAGTCCATCAATTATTATCTTCTATAATGTGTAGCCTTAGTTACTTGAATATAGATTCTTATAGGTGATAAAGTTATCTGCCAGCCTTCATGAACTTAACAGATGTGCAGTTGACAATTCTTTATGGTTTCATGGCAAGCAATGCCATTACTTTTCAAGATCTTAAACCATAAGCATTCTCCTTTGAGTTTCCCCTTACACACCATGTTCGTTGTGGAATTTCTGGCAACCCCAAAGCTAGCCAAACCAGGGTGAGCATCCCCAAGTTTATACTGCTCTTTGGAAAACTTGAGTTTGTATGGCTTTGTTATTGATGAATCATATCTACAAGGATTTTTAGTTTTTCTGGTTGAGTCTGAAATGAGAGGTGGAAATTAGGGACCTGGTTATCAGGCATATCAGAAAAGTGAGGCATTTCTATGATAGTAAATATGTAAAGCAGTGAAAAGATTTCTGAGTATTTGGGAAAATTCAGAAAAAAAGTCAGATACTTTTTATTTATAACATGGAATATTGGTGAGATGTGTTTATTAGAATTAAAAATTGAGCTCTGCCACACATCTTCAGGCAAATGATTCCTCACCTATATATAATTTGCCTTTTACAGTTATTGATATAATATGGGTAATATTAAAGCATCACTTAAATCCTCAAATTTTATAAATTATATACTTTTAAACAACAGGGTGCAGGAAATGTAATCATAATACCCCAAGCCTACAAATACATAATGGACAAGCAGTAATAACATACAAGCCTCCTAATTTAAATGAAGTAGATATGTTTTTCTTAACACCTAATAGATGATCTCAAATAGAATAAAATCCACATATGTTACATTCTTGATTAAACTCTACATTTTGAGCTTTCTTTACATTGTTAGTTTGTGTTTACTCTAAGATAGAAATAACTTCACTTCAAAGGTTAAATGTTTTCAGAAACCTGTTCAGTTTTTACATAAATGTAAAGTTTCTAAATAAGAGTTACATAATGTAAAGTTGTTTCCTTTCAAAATTTGTTTCACAAGAGCAGGTAATATATTTCCACTTTCAGCTGCACATTTAGATGCTTTATTTTTGAGTGTACTTTCTCCTCAATATTTCTTTCCACAGAATTTTGGAATTTTGTTTCTCTCATGTTTTATTGAAAAGGCTCACTGCCATTATATCCTTTCGTTTTCCGGTTTTATCCTTTTGTCTGAAGGCACATTGCAGCATGGCTGGTTTAAGGATTCTAGACAGCGAGAGAAATGGATAGCCACAAGAGTATCTCTAGTCAAGGTTGAAAGAGAGCACGTAGCTTTCTAAACTGAACACCGTGAATGGAGGACATTTAGGTTATTGCCATGACAATCCTAATTGTTGGAACTTTATTCTTATTATGGTCTTTATTCAGTTGGATTCACCCTAACAGCACACATAGACGAGTCACTTTAATTTCTGGGCTGGTTTTGGAGAACATGTATCCAAGAATCATCATCTTTTTGTTGCGATAACAAAACACACGGTCAAGGGGGGTCTAAATGGAATTGCATTTTATAGGCATGCAGAGATCGGTATGAAGTAAGACATGCACTCTTTGACCCCTGGAGGCTCTCTCTGACAAATGATGGGGCTACATTTTAAATTACAGGAGATTCCAATTACTGTGAAATTATGGGGCTATGTGAGCTCCCTCTATGGGCTAATTTAACGTCTGCAAATTATATTTCTTCTTCTTCCTCTTTTTTTTCTTCTTCCCATTTTTCCCCCAACAAAGCCTCTGTGTGGCCTCTGGGATGGGGTGGCCGCCTAAGGGCCCTGAGGTTGTGCTCCTTGGAGCGTGTGCAAGATGGCTGCCCCAAGGCTGTTTGAAGCTGGCGCGTTTGAAGCTGCCGCGCGTGTTTGAAGCTGCGGCATTTGAAGCTGTCGGGCTTGAAGCTGGCGCGTGTGTTTGAAGCTGCGGTATTTGATGTTGCTGAGGACGTTTGTAAATTTGAGACAGACTTTAATATTGTTAGACGGTAGGGGAGTCCTTTTCAACCCCCTTTTCATTTTTTTTTACTTGAACTTTTTAAAAAGTTTTATTTAACTTTTTTTTCCCCCACTATTTTAACTACTTATGTCAGCCGAGGAATGCTGTGATTCACAGCCATTATTGTAAGGAGGCTGTTATGTATTTTTAGTGCTGCTGGGACCATAGGAATTCTTGAGTGGCTTTGACTGGATACAACAATGTGGAGAATAATCCCAACTGTGAAAAGTGCTACTGTGGCCACAGAACAGTACAGAATAATTTTGAAAAAGGGCAGTCTCCTTGTTGCTTTTAGAAGAAGGCCGAGCGGGCCCGCTGTTGCATTTGCAAGATTGATGAGTGTAGAGGTAGAACAAATGTATGTGAGTAGAAGAAGTTGGGGGTGCATAGGTGTATGAAATAAATTTGCAGTGTTCCAGGAGCAAAGCGTTTTGTCATTTCTTCCTATTATTTCCCCCTCTAATTTCTATAAGAACCAGGGAGAAAGGTGGGTGTTATTATGAAACAATACCGTCAGTTCTTTGGACAATACTGTAAAAATGAATGGTACATTACGTGGAGAGCATCTACTTTGAAAATGTGAGAGAGAAGGGAATGAGGATTGCTGCTGTTGGTAAAGGAAAGGAAACAGACGCTTCTCCTGTGGTGTGTACATTGTGGTTTGGGAAACACTTGGCTTGGAGGAACTCTAGATGTAGAGGTGAAAAAGATGGAGAAAACATTGGAAGGAGCCATGAGTCATCAGATCCAAAGTGGACTCCATGAGAAACGCTTTGGTTTGGATACAGATAATTTTCCACTGAATTCCCAGCCTGGAGCAATATCATGTACGTGCATGCAGAGTTGATGACGTGACGTGTTCTAATGTTGTCTGTGGTTCCTCTCGCATAGATTGTTTGGGACAGACAGTGCCTTTGATGGGCTTGCCATCAGCTTTTTTTTCCCCTTTGGAAGTACAATGTTCTGTTCTGCTGATGATCATTCTTTTGAAAATTAAGTAATGGTTTCTTGACATTAGCTACTTGTCAGTGCTTGAACCTGTTTCTTCACATGACCGCCATTAATTTTTTCATTGGGTAGAACTTAAATTCTAAAGTCTACATCTACTTTTCAGCCATATGTAGATTTTCTATCTACCCGGGAATGAGGTGTTTGGTTTGGTATTTTATTCATATTGGCAAAGGTCTACAGTTCCTTCAGTTCACAGAAAAATCTATGTTTTAAACCTGTTTCATTAAAATTGAGTTATTGTCTCTTAATATGGATGGAACTGGCTTTATTCTAATAAATAATTTAAATGTGTGCTTTATTTGTTTAACTAAGAGTAAGGTGTTGTGTCTTGCACACCTTTTGAATGATGAAAACATTTCCCATGTCTTCATAGAATGGATGATCTTAGACTTTGTTTTCTTGCAAATAATTGTTTTTAAGGATTTCCCTTCATTGGATCAACATTTCTGACTTGGTAGGAATAGAAATTTCCTAAGTATTTTCCTTTGTATTGTATAAATGCATTTTTTAGTCTAAGTTTTCACTATCAGCTCCTGCAATTGTATTCCTTTGAATCCATGTGCCTTTTCCATTCTATTAGCTAATCATCTTTTACAGTGTTAATATTTTACCAGATCCGTAATTTGAACTTCATAAGACCAATATTGATGTGATTCAGTGAGAACTAAGTTCTTACAGACTCTCAGTCTAAGGTACTAATAATCTATTTAAAAAGTCATTTTAAAAATTATAAATCATAAGATATTAAAAACTAAGTGACATTGGACATATACAGAGGTAGTGACTCTGCACATTTGACTCATACTGTTTTGGAACTTTGTTATAAACGTTCATAACTCAAGGAGTGAGGACATGATATACATAGGAGCAGACAGGTGCATATACCCATGTATATATGTGTGCTTATTTTTTATTTCTTTATTCTAAAATCTTCTTGATCAGACTTTTTCTTATTCCCCAGCTTCTGCGATACTCATTTGATCCATATTATTGCTTTTTAAAGTTTAGACTTTTGAAAGATTTTCCTACTCTTCACCATAATTTGGTCTATACAGTCTAGTAATCTACATTTGGTGATGAAAGAATTGCTCGAGAATAGTTGAACACAAATGCTTAAATAAGAACTACATGCATTTTACTATACATTTGTGTAAGCATAGCCAAAGAAAAAGAATAAATGTTGTAGAGCTGTTATATCTTTAATCTGTTTAATCAGCCAGGCTACACATTCCAACATCACTCTTATTCCTCGCTGGTTTGTGCTAAGAAACTTCTTATTTTACAACTTTTATTGTCCTTTTTTTAACATAAGTTTTCATGTTCACTCTTTTCATTTTGTTTAATTAAAATACATTTCAGATAACTTCTCTTTTTAATAGATTTCCACACATATGTGCTTCTTTCAATATACTCCACAAAATAAAGACCATTAATCCAAATAATGATTCCTCTTCTGTGGCTCTATTTCTCTTTCTGTCTCTAACTTGAGTGTTTTGTCCTGTATCTGTTTTCTCTGTGTCTGTCAATGTTTTTCTGTTTTTTTTTCATCCTACCACGATGAAGGTTTTAGTTTGGCACCTGTGGCAGAGAAATAGTAAGAGTTTTGGATCCTGAGCTGGATCCAAGGTGAAATAGCATTCTCCACCACACAGCGCCATAACCCCATTTTTTGGAATTCTTACTAACAGTGTCTCCATTATAGAGCCATGTCAGTGTTGTGTAACCATTCATCCACAGTATCATATAGATTTATTGCTTTGATTTGTTTAATAGTTATAAGATTTGTTATGACCTCACATTGTTGGTTTTTCTTTATATGTTTCACCAGTTATTCTCTTTTTAAGGCAAATGCTAATAAGAAATTTTACACATAAAATTTCTATTTTTCTTTTGCATTCCTTTTTAATATCAGCTTTATCGAGGTGTTATTTACATACAGTGAGACTTCTGTTTTAATGCATATTTCAGTGAGTTTGACAAATGTATATACTGTGTAACCAGCATCATAATCACCATATTGAACATTTTCATCATTGCAAAAATGTCTCTGGTACTACCCTTTTGAAGTCAGTTTCCTACACTCACTCCTTGGTCACCAGCAACTTCTGATCTTCTTTCTTTTGCTATAGTTTTGCCTTTTTCAGAATCTGGTATCAATGAAATCACAGTGTATTCTTTGTCTCTAGCTTCTTTCATTTAGTGTAATACTTTTAAATTTCATTCATCTTGTTGCATGATTAGAGTTTTCTGTGCTATTGCAGAGTAGTATTCTACTGTATTGATACTCCACAATTTGTGTATCCATTTACCTTTTGATGATCTTTTTTGTTCTTTCCAGTTTGGGTGATTATGAATAAAGATGCTAGAAACAGTTACATACAGGCTTTGTGTGTGTGGATCTAAGTTTTAACTTGTTTTGGGTAAATACGTAGGGGTGGGATTGCTGACTCATGTGGTACACATATGTTGAATTTTATTTAAAAAAATTAAAATGTTTTCCAGAGTGGGTAAACTATTTTGCATTTCCATCAGAGATGCACAAAGAGTTCCAATTATACACCATCATCACCAACACTTGGTGTTGTTAGTCTTTTTAATTTTAGCCATTATAGGGAGTTGAGTACATATTTCTTGTCAATATTTTTTTCAATTGCAATAATTTACATCTGTTTTACTAACTTTATTATTTACTGTATTCACTTGATTGCATTATGCTTTTATTTTTTTCACTTGCTATTTGCTTTATACTCTTGTTCTTTTGAAGGCTATAAGTACATTTTATTTCTTACTTTATTTTTAGTACTTGAAAAGGTAAAGGATCTGAAATCCAAACATATATGTAAGCAGACCAGAGTCTTGAGTGAGCATGTTAAATAGTTGATTTTTACCTTTATTTTTTGAGAACTAGGAATACAATATTTGAAGAAGGTTATGTCTGACTTAAGAGCCTAGGTATTTTTGGTGTCTCTTTACTAGCACAGAAATTATAAATAGGATTGCATAGTTCAAAAATACTAGAACCTGATTTTTCAGTAACTTGTATCTCTCAATAAATTTCCACACATCTTCAACAACTGAAAGATCACCATACAACACAGTCCTGCCATTTCCTAAAATGACTCTGTTTTTATTCTGTGCCTCATTAGACAGCTTAGAGAACAGTATACCATTGCCCACTAAAGAAGCCACTTTTATTTAATCCATATCTACTAACATTTGTCAGAATTGGTGATTTTTTAACCTTTTTTATATAGCGCTAACTGTTCTCAGATCTCCAGCTTTGTTCCCTGGATGTTAAAAAGACACACGTTCACTTTGTTAAAATCCTTCTTTAAAAATCCAGTGTAAATGAGAATCATCATCATCTCTATCACCCTATTCTTTTCTATCTAACAGTGGTTCACTTCAATATGTGCTGGAGCTCTGATTTTTCTCACTAAAGCTCAGTTACTAGTTCAGGATTATTACTTGGCTAAGAAAGATTTCTTTCACTAAAAAGTTTATATAGCAATCAAAATTGAATGCTAATGAGCTGCATAGCTGTGAATTCTTTTTTCTCAAAGAACCAGACCTTAGGAGTCAACCCTTATTTCAGAAAATGTTTGTGAGATGATCTTTAAACCCTGGTTAAAATATATTCATTCCCTCATGTTATTTTGCTGAGTTCTGTGTTTGAAGGCAAATAGGATTTCTATACAAACTTCCCAGTTTTGTCAGATCATACGTAAGCAAGATGATACTACAAAGTAAAATATTTGCTGCTGAAATCATGAATTAATCTAACTTCTTGGGAAATTCATTCTTAGTTCATTGAAGGGCTTCCTATTGAATGGGAGGTATTTTTCCATGTCACATTTTCTCATCTTTGGTATCTTTGATTTTAAACCTGGTATTATTTTAGTAACTAAAGATAATTGAGAATGTTTGCAGGTAATAGATTGAATAATAGATTATTCAATCAAATGAAGCTAGAGAATTGTGGATATTTTTGGTTACTTTTTACTAATAGTTAACAAGTCAATTTCATTTTTTCCCTATTTGTGTCCAGTTAATAATATTAACCCGGACTGTTAAATTTTTCCTTAGAAATACTATCAACACATGAGGGACTAGGATCTTTCTTGTAATTTGAAAGAAAAAAATTGATGATAAAACAATATCAGAAGCAATTCAAGTTATGAGTGTAATTACAGGCTTCACTGTACTGAAAATAAAGGAACACATTTTACAAAGGTTTTCTTTTAAAAGTGGTTTGGTATGAAAATTCAGTGGTCATTTCTTAGTTTTAATCAATATTCCATATTCTAAAAACATCTGGGTTTTGTGGGTGAAATAGCTGGCTTAAATACGGACTTAAACACTTGCTCAGATCTGATATTTATTAATTCCTTCAGAACCTTTGCATTTTGATTTAGGGCTGATTGAGGTCATTTCTAGTACCTGTTCTTAGGTCATCATTAGGTATGTCTAACAAATGATCAAGTGCACATATTGTTATGTTGGATTTAATTTTTGTTTTCTAGAAAGTCAGACTGTGTTTCCTAAGGAACATGTACTGTGTGGATTTTTCTGGTGTCTAAATCCCAGCAACCAGGGGTAATTCTGAGTATTTGCTTGTGTCCAAATCCCTAAAGAATTCTTGTATCTTACTCTTCCATAATGGATATCTTCTTAGTCCAGTCTAAATCCTCCCTGGCAATTTGCATCACAGGAACCCCCACATCTGTTGTATAGTAGGGTTGAATCCAAGGGAATTAAGCGCTCCCCTTAGGAGCTATTGCTGTCATTCATGCTACACAGAGGGGGGGCATTCCTGCCTTCTCTCTAACTCTAACCCAATTGCCTGGCCAGGAGAATTATTCTTAATAGTGTGTGATCCAGAAAATTAATTAACTATTTTAATACACAGTGCTTTTTAAATGAGCTTGGAACACTATGGCATCATCTAAATTTAAATATAAATCTGTCAGTAGGAATTTTAATATGGGTGTTGTCTGATGACTTTTGATGAGATGAATTTTGAATTTTATTTTGAAATTCTCTCTTATTTTAAGGAAAGGAAATCTGTGGGAGAATCTGTATTTACTTCTTTTGCTGGCTACAGATATTTGTCATACCATACTTTTGATTATTTATTTGCCGTGCTCTACTCTGGATTACTTCGTCATTGTCCTGGTGAAAAGTTTATAGCTTGTTTATTGCTTCCAATAACAATAAACTTCTGTCAGGAGTGATTTTAGAATAAATTTTTAGAATAATTTTTTGAGTGAACTGCTTTCATACTTTCTAAGAAGTTAGAAAAATATATATATTGAAAAGTCCCATTTAAGATACAATGAAAATACAAAATATCTTGATATATCATTAGCAAGAAAAAACATGAGGGAACTGGATAATGAAAATGGTAAAAGTTTGCTGAGACCTAAGAGACAATTTTATCAGCTGAAGATGAAATATATTAAGGGTTGTCTGTTCTTCCCATAATAATTCGTAAGGCTAATATTGCCTAATAAAACCACAGTGAGTTTTTCTTTTTTTAATTTGCCACAGTAAATCTAATATTTATCTCTTAATGAACGGGGGCAAATAGCCAATACAATTGTCTTATCAATTATAAAGCAGTAATACTCAAGACAGTGTCATTTTGACAAAACAATGGAAAAGAAGGTAAATCAAGACAGATTCAAATATGTAAAAGTTTATTGTGTTGGTATCATAAATGAATGGGGGAAGGTTGCATAGTTAAGAGGTGACTCAGGGACAACTGCTTAACTCATGTGGGGAAAAATAAATTAGATCTAGTCTCATTTCATCTCATATATCAGTATAAATTCCATATGAGTTCAAGAGATAAATGTGAAATAAAAATAAGAGATCTCTGGAAATTATAAAAAATAGAGTGGACTGGCTGATTTAATAATGAAGAGTTTTAAGCATATAAATAATTTTAAAAATCACAAGGGAAAATCCATACATTTGACTACATGAAAAATTAATAATTTTTAAATGACAAAAACCAATACCTCGTTAAAAAAATAACCTGAAGGGGCGCCTGGGTGGCTTAGTCGGTTAAGCGTCTGACTTTCGCTTAGGTCATGATCTCGTGGTTCGTGGGTTCGAGCCCCGCGTCGGGCTCTGTGCTGACTGCCAGCTCAGAGCCTGGAGCCTGTTTCAGTCTGTGACTCCCTCTCTCTCTGACCCTCCCCTGCTCACGCTGTCTCTCTCTCTCTCCTAGAAATAAATAAAACATTAAAAAAAAAAATTAAAAAAAAAAAAAACCTGAAAATCCTATTAGCCGCAACTATTTCAGATGCTTTTCACCCTATGGACATACAACTTGAAGAGGAGCAGATTTTGCCACCCCAAAATATGCCACTTTGGCATGACAATTATTTTGAGTGAAAGGCCATCAAAATCCAGCAGGTGCAGGAGAAGCTCTTTACCTCCTTATCAAATATCTAAGCTTACATTGGAAGGATGCTTATACCAGGAAGAGAGCTTGTACCAGAGATACCTTTCTACCTAAGAAACTTATCTACAACTGGGCAACTTCTGTTTTCCAAATTTCCCCTCTCATCTTTCTGTAAAAGTCCTTCTTCCCTTTCTCTCCCCAGATCCTTACCCCTTTCCTTAGTCCAGGATGTTTTATACACCTCACTTACCTGGCGGCTTCTAGAGTCTTCTAGGGATTCTGTACATATGTAAGTTTGTTTGTTTTTCTCCTGTGAATATGTCTTACATCAATTTAATTATTTGGCCAAGTTCTCCTACTGGGTATTTAGGTTGTTAATGGTTTTCCAGAAGAGATTGCTGAACATCATTGCACAGATCAGATTATTTTCTAAGGGTAAATTTGTAAGGTTGGATTTGCCATATGCAAATCATTTCAGGTTTTTGTTGTATGTTCCCAAGCTGTTCCTCAGAAAGATTTGAACTTTTACCTTTCCATCAACCATGCATCAGAGTAATTATTTTTCAAACTCTTGCAAGCATTAATATAGTTAAAATTGTATGTAAGTTAAATAATTTGGCAATATCTTATTATTCTTTCACTTTTCTTTTTTCTTTTTTTTACTAAAGTGCTGAACTTTTATGTGTTTATGGCCATTTTTGTCTTTTGTTAAATTTCTAATCATGGCATTTTTACCCATTTTCTATTGACAGTAGTCTCAGTATTAATTTTTTAAACAATTTTTTAGGTTTATTTATTTATTTTGAGAGAGAAGGGGAGAGAGCATGTGAGCAGAGGAAGGGCAGAGAGAGAGGGAGAGAGAGAGAATCCCAAGCAGGCTCTGCACTGTCAGCATGGAGCCTGATGTGGGACTCAACCCATGAACCACGAGATCATGACCTGGGCTGAAACCAAGAATCATTCGTTTCACCAACTAAGCCACACAGGCACCCCAGAATTGATTTATTTTACATATGTACTAAAATTAAAAATTAAAAATAAACAGAAACTTTAAAAAAACATAAAAGTTATGTTTATATTTAGGTTAAATATTCCTTGGGTTATGTAGGGGTTTTTTTCCATATACAGAAGGTTTTTAAAAACTCTATGAATTTTTTTCTGTATAATTTCCACTTTCAGTCATGTGATTATGAACTCCTAGCAGATATCAGATTATGTTAACTAAGAATATTTTGATTCATCTATTCCATTTTTCTTCAAGTTTATAGTTGAACCTTTCATTATGGAAAGCATGATGAATGGAATATTTTATCCTAGAGCCTTAAAGGAAAACTCGGGACCGCTTGATTTTTAATTAAAATGAATTCTGTGCAAAGATTATATTATAAATATGACTTCTCAGTGACTTCTCTTAGTACTAAAAATTGGGCTTATTGGAAAGGTTGAATTATACTAAGATCTTATAGAAGTTAGATATAACTATTTTTAATGCTAATGTTTCTGTGCATAGAATTTTTTTGTGTATACAATTATTCTGGGTTTGAATAAGTAGCAAATCCCCCGGGTATTTTGTTTTTGGGGGCAATTTTGTTCCTTAACATTTAAATTTGGAAGGTCAAATTTATCTAGAAGATTCAGCTTTGATTTTAGAGGAGCAGATCTATATTGGTCAGGGGAGAAAAGTCTCAGGAGCTGAATGAAGGGGGGCTAAGTGATCGGCACTGAATAAGTAAGTTGAGGGCATATGTTTACTGGTATGGGTTAAAAGGTCTTATCTGGGTTCCTGGACCCAATTCCAATGTATGTGTGAAGGCATCCAGCACACCAAGCAGGTCTTAGGAACCAGCAGGGTGTCTGAGAATCCAACTCAATTCTGACATTAATTACCAATAGATAGCACCATATTCCACAGGTTGAGGGCTCAGTCCTGGGTAGGACCATCCTCCCCAAACCCACCCCTGCTCCAAACCACTACTTCAGACTCTAGTCTCCAGTCACAAGCCCAGACTGTTACTTGAACTTCTGATTTACTGGCTATAAATTAGAAGTTCCAGCAACCTCTTCCTTGGGCTTAATCAGTTTGCTAGAGCAGTGAGTCCCATCAGTTGCACGAGCAGAGAGCAGACCCCAAAGGGCTCTGAGCAGCCCCACCACCGGCACCAGCAGAGCTACACAACCCAGCAGGCCCCCCAGTCACCTCACCACGACCAGGAGCAGAGAGGGAGACACGGAGCAGCACCTGACGCCCTGCCCTCAGGGCTGCAGACCCCAAGCCCAGCACCCTGCTCAGTGGTGTGGGGGGAGTGGAGTCCAGGGAGCCTCATTTTGGGTGGTGCCTGCCAACAGAGACAAAAAAGTCCATGCAAGGAAGATTTTGGGAATAGTAAAATGGTTCAGGGTAAGAAACGGATATGGTTTCATCAATAGAAGTGACACCAAAGAAGATACATATTTGTATGCCAGACTTCCACAAAGAAGAATAACCCCAGGAAGTACCTTCTCAGTGATGCAAGCTGAGAGCCAAGCACAAGCCAGCATTACCACCTGCTTCCCCCACCCCCAGGTGGGATATGTGACATTCCTCAGGCACTCCTGGCTGCCCAAGGACAAAGGAAAGGACAGAAAACAAATGGTTCATCTGATAGAGTCTCCTTCAGTTTACGCATCTTAGTAAATTACAAGAAAAAGGCAATCTTATCAATAGCCTAATCTCCAAAAACCTATAGACTCAGTTTCCTGGAGCCCCAACATTACCTTCCCCTCCATAGTGATGTGGGAAACAAAGGCAGAAGGAAATGGCAGATAAAATTGAATTTCCTTATAAGCTGCAGTCCACCGACAAATACTTGAGGCCGGCAGAGTTCTCCAGGAACTCCCTACTGTCTTAGTGTGTTAATGCTTTGCTGGAGGGAAAATCAACCTTAGCTTGACAACAACTAGGTCTCCAGTAATCTGTGAATCTTTAGCATATGAAAGTCTCTGTGGAAACTTCTCTTTTGACTTTACCTCCCTCAGCCCCAGAGTGTATAATGAGCCACTCTTCACAACCCCAGTTTAGTTCTCCCTTCCCAGGGGTCCTGTCCCTGTGCTTTAATATCACCTTTATTTGCACCGGAGACATCTTTAAGAATTCTTTCTTGGCCATCAGCTCCAAACCTCATGAATCCCATCATCATCCCAAGACCTCATCATCAGCATAGGAGATGGAGAGACTATAGAGTCTGATGTTGTTGAGGGAGAAAAAGGTGTGGAGACAGCAAATGTGACGGGACCTGGGGGAGCTCCAGAGGGAGGCAGTAAATACGCAACAGACCATAAACTTTATAGTTGCTCTCCGCGTGGCAGGGGTCCTTCGTGAAATCCCAGAAGAATTGATCAGAATCGTGAGAGTGGGGAAAAGAATAAGGGATGGGAGAATGCTCTGTAAGGCTAGGCCCAACAATGTCACCCTACTGTAGGCAAGGGTTCCCATCTTACTACCAGACAGAGACCCTGTGCACATCAACCCACCACACTATTCCAACCCTCCTGTGCAGGGAAAGGTGATGGAGAGAGCTGACAAACAGGGTGCAGGAGAACAGGGTAGACCAGTGAGACAGAATATATATCAGGGTACAGACCACGATTCCACAGGGGTCCTCCACACCCAAGACATCTAGAGATGATAGCAATGAAAATCAAGGGAATGAGACCCAAGATCAGCAGCCACCTGAACACAGGTGTCTGCACAACTTCAATTACCAACAGAGACACCCAGAAAACCCTAAACCACAAGATGGTAGAGACAAAAGCAGCCAATCAACCAGATGAGAATTCATCCCCTCCAGAGGCTGAGCAGAGAGGGACTGAGTAAATGCAGGCTTACCACCATCCAGTTTAGTCATCCACCAAGAAGAATTGAATATGAAATTGTAGCAATAACAAATGAACAAAAGATTGGAGCTGAAGACCTTGGCTTGCTTTTTGCCCATTGACTAGATTAATAGAGCTATCTGCATTATGTATGCAGCGTGGGGTTTTTATTATTTTTACCTAAGGACATTTCTTTTTGATAATAACAAAGGGGTTTTTTTGTTTGCTTTTTGTTTTTAAATAAAAGCCTGTCTTTTTTCTCAATATACCTCTAAAGATTTTTAAACTGTTTCATATGTAGTCAAGCTGAGAGTCTTCAGAACCTCCTTTTTACTTCCTTTTTTTAAAGCTGTTGAATTTTGAGGGTTTTTTTTTTTACATTTATTTATTTATTTTGAAAGAGAGAGAGAGAGAAAGGGAGAGAGAGAGAGAAGGTAGAGAAGCAGAGAGAAAGAGAGAGAGAGAGAATCCCAATCAGGCTTGCATTGTTAGAGCAGAGCCTGATGCAGGGCTGAAACTCACAAACCATGAAATCATGACCTAAGCGAAATCAAGAGTCTGAGGCTTAACCAACTGAAGCACCCAGGTGCTCCTCATTTTTAATTTCTTAATAAAAGTTTACAACTTGATTTTTTTCAAAAAACGTCAACAAATGGCAAACACCTGGTAATAAAGATCTTAAATAATAATAATAATAACAAATTTCCTAGAGCAGTTCACAGAACTCACAAAACCCATTGATGCTGGGAGCCATTCTGAGCCCACTAGTTGAGAAAACTCCTGGTGAGGTTAAAGCAAGTTTGCAAGGTCTCTTGCCAATCAGATGATGACCGATATCCACCCCCACTCAATTATTTCTGCTTGAGCACTGACCCCTAGGGTACCTTGTTGATCAATATCGGGAGTGACTTGTCCCCTTATTCCGGCCCTGGAATGATGATTGCACCTTGTGAAGGAACTTATTGTGGGAAGTTCTTCTTTTAACAGACATCGTGTCTCCAGAAGGTCCTGTTTCCCTCCATACTTTCCCTTGAGCTATGAACAGGCTAATGACCCTTACTCATAAAAGATTGACCTTTACATGTACAATTCTGTTTCTACCGTTGCGTTAGTCCAGGATGTTCATACAGCTCAACATGTAAATCAACTAACCAAAAATGTCTTTCATGCCCTAGCTATTCAAGAAATCATAAAAGCAGACACAAAGGTAAATGCACTCGTAGATTCTATTCTACGTATTGGGAAATAAGCTAAACTCTTTAAAGGTATGGTTGGCTCTCCGGTGCCATAAAGCATATAACTGGAAAATCAAGTCTTGCCTGGAGACAAAGAGCCTAACCTAGAGAGAAGGACAGAAGATAAGTTAGTACTTACACTTTTTCTAACTGATGGTGTATAGCAGCCCCTTCCCTAAGGCCTACATTGCACAAACACCTTCCCTTACCCTGGCAGCTGTGATGAGGATGGATAAGAGTATCTACACACCTATGACTTAATCTTAACGTTATTAAAATGTGAACACCTTGTTATTTTCTTAGTTACTCAACGTCACTATAATTGGGGCAGTTCTGCAAGAAGACTTCTGTAAAACTTGTTTCTGTACATTTTCCAAAAACATCTTATCACAAAGAGCTATCCATTGTGAAAATTCCATTTTCTGATGCCATGTTAACTTTTGACCTATAAATAAAGACACCAAAACCGACAGGACAGAGATGCCTGCCTGGTGATCAGAAAGGATCTCGGGGCTCTCTCACTCTCTCTCTCTCGCTGACACCGTCCATCCTTCAGGGACCCCTGGACCTGCCGGAGCCGGCCTCCGACACATTGACTAACTACATTATTGCTGATTTATCATAAAAGATTGTAACTCAGAAACAGCCCTGTAGAAGAGATGTGTAGGGCAAGGGCACAGAGCTTCTGTACCCTCTCCAGGCCTCCAGGTGGCCCTTTCTCCCAGCACCACCATTTACACATCAACGCTGAAGCTCTATGAACCCTGTCCTTTTGAGTTTTTATGGAGGCTCAATTATGTAGAAATGATTGATTAACTCATTGGCCATTGGCAAATGATTTCACCTCCAGCTTCTCTCCCCTCCCAAGAGGTCAGTGGGGACAGACCTAAAAGTTTCAACCCTCTATGACAAGGATGGTTCCTCTGGTGACCATCCCCATCCTTAGGTAATGTAGGGGCTCTCCTAAAGTCGCCTTATTAACATAACAAATGACACCTTTATGGCTCTCAGCACTTGGGAAATTCCAAGAGGTTTAGGAGCCTCTCCTGGAAATGGGGACAAAGACCAAATAGACATTTTTTATAAATCTCAATATCACAGAAGGTGACTCCTGTTATTGGGGAAATTACAATGTAAAGTTATAATAATCAATAGGCTAGTGAGGAGGCACAATCAGTATGGCAGGTTTTTTTCTAAACGCTACAATTCTTTCCACTCCATTTTGCTGGACATTTGTGAATTACTAGCCAGCCCCATGTGTGTTTGCCTTTAAAAGGGTATGAGTATCAGTGCTCTAGCACTGAAAGCTGTGCATTTCCATTACCTGGATCCTTCTCAAAAATGCAGACTAGGTTCAGTAGATTTTGTTTAGGACTTGAGACTCTGCATTTTTGTCGAGTCTCCAGGTGAAATGACTATGTCGGTTCACAGTCTCCGCTTGAGTAGCAAAGGTTGAGAAATCTGGTATTGATCCTTCTAGTTCTCTATAAATAGAGCAATAGGCAAAACACACGAAATAGTAAAATTGCAACACAGTGCATAGTTGAATACTTTTTGAGGATCAAGTGAATTCCACTATCTTGATCTTAAAGGATCATGATAATTTGTAGATGTAGATTAGATTACGGCAGGTGTTTTCTGGAGAAACAGGTGGGACAGACATAATGGGGCTGGTTTGAGTAATAAGGTCTTCTTTTTTTCTTTCAACTATATGTGAGATATAGTTCACAGACAATGCATATAACTATTTCTTGACCCTTACATGGATGTAAATCCCCAGCCATTCAGTGTTAGAAATAACTAGCATTAATATGTAAACATTCTGAGCCACTACCAACCATATGAAACTAAACGGTGTTTTTTTTTTGTTTTGTTTTGTTTTGTTTTTTGTTCTTTGTTTTTTTCCTTTTTGCTACTGATCCCCTTCCCCTGATGGGAATTAGCAAGAAATAGCACCATGCATTCCTAAGCACACTTTTTCTTGGCTTCCCTTCCAAGAAGGAAGTGAGTATAAGACTGGCACTGAGCTTTTCTGGAACCCTTGACATGGGATTGGTAACACAACACATCCAAAAGAACCCGGTAAGTCAGATCAGGGATTTGTGCTGAAAGGCAAGGGGCAAGCAGAAGGATGGCAGGAGGCAGAGCTGGAGATGATGCGTGGGGATGGGTCACTCCACAGATGGCCAAGGCCCATGAAAGCAAGAGCGCATGCGGAAGTGCAGTGGGTAGACTGAAGACAAAACTTAGACCTTCAAGACTGACTCTTATTCATTATTTGGGCACATGTTTGTGTGTGTTTTTCCCTGATTATAAAAATAAATCATGTTCCATGTAGAAAATATGGAAGTAATAGAAACTAGAAAGAAGAAAAGCCTATCATTAAATCATATCATCATCATCATATTACATAATAATGTAATTGTATCACTGTATCCGTAGTGACATCCTTTTTTAAAATTACCTTTTTTCAAATTTTTGGTGAGGATATGGGGTCTTAAGTGTTATGAAGTATAAAAATCCTTCAAGAACTGAAAGTTAATGACATATATAATAATGGGGTGAGTTATATAGATCTAGAGAGAGAAGCCTGGTGCCTCATGTGTCTGTGTTCCATCTGCCATGGGCACTGCTGAGAGTGCTATTTGGAGAGAAGCAGGGACACATCCCTCAGGGCAGTGTTTAGCTGCTAGCCTGGATTCTGCCAAAAAATTCTTGACTCCACTTTTGCCCGTTTTAGGGCCTCAACACTGCTATGTACTTGACATAGGATAATGAACAATTCTGAAACGTGTTTGAGTACGACTGCATTAGAATTGTGGTTCATATTTCTCTTTCCTCAAACTAGCAAATATCATATGGAGTCCAGAGAAAAGTTGACCAACATGTCTAAAAGAACAGATGTCCTTAACCAATGCTTTGAGCATTTATTCTCTTAGAATATTAGCTGCAAAGGTAACATAAAATCCTTCTGGATATTTTTGTCATGTTTGGAATTTTTTTGCTATCCATGAAAATGAGCTGTTGGTATTATTTGTGATCCTTCATATTAAAAGAAAACAGTATTTTGTAGACTTTGAACCTTGTCTTATGTTTTACAGTTTATAATGAACATTTTTTAAAAGGCCCAAGCTAGGTTAATGATCAAACTGCTGAAGAATGACTCCACAGGATGCCTCACCTCTGAGAAAGACATTTTGTGCTAAATTTATAAGGTTCTATTTTGTGGAGCACCAAAAAGGGTCATTTTCAAGTGAGCAACCCTTTTAATCTCAATGTTGCCATCTGAAAACCACTTAAGTATTGCCCAGTTCAAGGGCATACATTATAGCTCATCCCAAGTAATATAATTCACACTATTTCTTGAATACTACAGTGTATGTTCTTTCCTTTGAAAAAAAATTACACAATATATCTGATGACATACAGGTCCCAGTGCAAACTTTACCACAGATGAGAGATTACTGTATAGTTTCTTGGAATGCATGCTCTCAGAGGGCAGCTGGGGAAGATGGATGTGTCTTCTCAGTTCCTTTGGTTTCCTAGGAGGTTGGTGTACAATGTGGAAATTCACCATGTCTGGCTACTTCAGAGAAATGTTCATTATACTTATTTTATTTCTCAAGATGTTTCTCCCTTGCTTAGATAAATGGAATTTTTCCTGTGCCGTTGGGAGCTCTTCTAAATAAGTTCATTACTTATTTAGACAATGCACAGATAAATTGATTTCTTTCTTTTTTTATTCTTTTCTTTTTCTTCTCCTTTTTTGGAACACAGCCATGCTCATTCATTTAGGTATTTTCTGTGGCAGCTCTTACACTAAAAAGGCAGAGTTGAATAATTGAGACAGAGATCTTTTGGATTACAAAGTCTAAAATATTTGTTTTCTTGCCCTTTATGGAAAAAGTTTGCCAACCCTGCATATAGAGAAATGGCATAGAGGAGACGATTACTGAGCCATCCACTTCTTCACCCATTAACTATTATTCATCTGACAAATCTTTGAGGTCTTTATCATTTAAACCATTGGAAAGAAAAGAGGATCTTGACCACCCTTCTGATAATCTGCAGAATAGATACCCTGAACCACTCTTGCAGTGTAAATACTTAAATATAAAGGTAAAATAAAACTTAATTTACATTGCAGGGCTACCGAGAAATTTCGGTTTCCTCGGTATTAAAAAATATTGTAATGGTGGGAATCCAGATGAGTAAGCCAGTACTAAAAGTGACTTTTGCCTGAGAGGCCTTTGCATAACTAGTAATTCTGATCTTTGGTGTTGATGTTCCTTGGAAAGTGCATAGGACTCTATATAATCTACTGCTTGCATGAGGCAGGATATCTTTTGGGAGTCTGTTGGTGGCATGATTTTGGTAACCTCGAAGGATGCTCTTTCAGTTTAGGAGTGAACTAGAAATAATCTCCCATTAAAAGGAGGCATTTTCTATACAAACTTTATTTTTTATTTTTTTTTAAATTTTTTAAAATGTTTTATTTATTTCTAGGAGAGAGAGAGAGACAGCATGAGCAGGGGAGGGTCAGAGAGAGAGGGAGTCACAGACTGAAACAGGCTCCAGGCTCTGAGCTGGCAGTCAGCACAGAGCCCGACGCGGGGCTCGAACCCACGAACCGCGAGATCATGACCTAAGCTAAAGTCGGACGCTTAACCGACTGAGCCACCCAGGCGCCCCTATACAAACTTTAATAGTAGGTAGAGACGGTTGGAGAAACATCTCTGAGACTTCATATCACAAACCAGCTTTGTTTGAATCTGGATAAACATAACCTTTGTAGAAAAATGAACAAAGCAAGCAAATAGAAACACCTCATGCATAGAATTTATATTAAAGTAGGAGCCCACTGGGACTTTTTGGAGATAATTAGAAGTACTGTTTGAAGGAAATCACTTTCAACTCAGGCCTCAAAGAATTCTCAAAGATCAGATTACAAAGGAGGAGAGTGAATAATCAAAAATTATAACTTGCACATACACACAAGGAAATAGATCACCATGAGAGCTAGCAAAACAAGGCATAGCAACATTAAACTTGAAAAGAGTTCAGATAAGGAATTTATGCAAATATAAAATAAAAATAAAACATTATACAAATATGTTTAATATGTTTAAAAGTTGGGTAGGAGGGGTGCCTCAGTGGCTCAGTCAGTTAAGCATCTGGCTCTTGATTCTGGCTCAGGTCATGATCTCATGGTCTGTAAGACTGAGCCCTATGTTGGGCTCTGCACTGACAGCATGGAGCGTTCTTGGGATTCTCTCTCTTCCTTTCTCTGCCCCTCCCCTGCTTGGACATGCACTCTTTCTCTCTCAAAATAAATAAGCAAGCAAGCAAGCAAACAAACATTAAAAGATTGCGTAGGAAAATACGAATAAGAACCGTAAAAATGATCAAGCAGATTTGAAAAACCTGATATTAATATATTACTCACAATCTGAAAAAAATTCAAAAGATGGACTGAATAACAAACTCTACAGAGTTAAAAGGAGTAGTAGAGAACTGGAACATCTGAGGAAGTCATTCAAAACAAAAAGCACTGAAAAATAAATGAAAGGACAAAAAATATGGAGGAAGGTAGGCTGAGATATGTGCAGTAAGGAGGAAGCACCACATATATCTCACTGGATTCCTAGACGGGAAAAATAGAATGTAGAAAAGGCATTGCTTAGAGAAATAGTGGGACGGAATTTCCAGCACTGATGGAGAACACTTAATTTTCAGATACAGAAGTCTAAGTATAAATAAAAATAAGTCCACACCTAAAAATCTCAAACCTGGAACCCGCAGAACACCAAAGCCCAGAAAATATATACAAAAGCCACTCAATGAGTGAAAACAGTTTACACACAAAGCAAAGATGATTAGACTAAGCGGACATCACAATCAGTAATGAGAGGTGACAGAAAGTGTGGAATCATGTTTTTAAACACCATACAGAAAATAATTATCTACCTACAATTATCCAAAAACATCTCCTTCAAAAACAAGACAACATGAAGAAAATGTCTGAGAAATATGAGTGAGAGAGTTTATCACCAAGGGTCCCTTTACAAAAGGAATTTTAAAATAGGTCCGTTAGAAAGGAGGTAAATCCCATTTGGAAAGTCTAAGATACCAAGACACAGTGTGTGAGAGAGAAGTCGGGGGTGGGGGAGTGGTTATTGAGACAGAGAGAGAAAGTTTGTGGAAAAATCTAAACATTGACTATGTAAGTCTAATTTGAAGATATAATTAACCAAAATACTATCACCAAAATAGTATTTGTCTGGAGGAGGTGATTGGAGTTAAAGTGTTCCAAGGGTCTTGTAAAGTTTGGGAGGCATTACAGAAGATTGACTGTCTTCACATTTTAAGTTAAGTATGCTTATTAAAATTAATAATGCAACCATTAAAAGATAAAATATGTAGATGGATCTTAAATTATATGGAGAATTGTAATAAGAGAAATATCAATCAATACCAAACTCAATATAAAAGTCAAATGATTTATTTTATTTTTATTATTTTTTTTAATGTTTTATTTATTTCTAGGAGAGAGAGAGAGAGACAGCGTGAGCAGGGGAGGGTCAGAGAGAGAGGGAGTGACAGACTCTGAAACAGGCTCCAGGCTCTGAGCTGGCAGTCAGCACAGAGCCCGACGCGGGGCTCGAACCCAAAAACCGCGAGATCATGACCTAAGCGAAAGTCGGACGCTTAACCGACTAAGCCACCCAGGCGCCCCAAAAGTCAAATGATTTAAAAAAAACAGAAAAAAAGGACAATTAGAAAGCACCAACTAAAAAAGTAAATATATAATTATACACAATATAGATGAACAAACTTTTTAGTTAAAAGACAAAAGATTAAACTCATTAGGAAGATAAGAATGAATTAAAAAAATAACAGATTTCTGCCTTAAATAAAGACATAAAAAACTTAAGTTATAAGAGAAGAAAAGATGTACTAGGCAAACAATAACTAAAGAAAGCTGATCTAGACATAGTACAAGATAAAGAGATTTAAGGCAAAAAGAAAAAACACAGATATAAAGCGGGTCAAAACATTGATGAAAGTTTCACTTAATTAGGAAGACATAAACATTCTAAACTTTATGTATCCAAAAATATAGCTTCAAAATATACAAAGCAAAAATTGATAGAACTTTAATAAAATATTTGGTTATGTACACCTATATAATAGGATGTTTGAAAACCTCTCTTGAGGAATTTATAGATCAGACAGAATTGAACAACACAATGAACACCTTTTATGGAAGAAATATATAGAGAATACCCGACACAGTAACTGGAAGATATACAGAAAAGTTACCAAGTTTGATCAAGTTTCAGTGTCTAATAAAACAGTTAGAAAAAGAGCTCAAAATAAGTCCAGAGAAACTAAGAGAAAAGAAATAACTTATGTAAGAGGTCTAATTAATAAAATACTAAAAGAAGAAATAGGGGAAAACCCACAAAGCTAAAGTTGGTTCTTTGAAAAGACCAATGGAATCAAAGGCCCTCTGAAAAAAAAAAAAATGAAAGAGGGCAACAAATAATATTAGGAATGATTAGAGAATGAAAACTCAACAGGAGTTTAAAAAGATAATAAATGGACATTATGAATACCTCTATGGGGCCAAATTTGAGATCACATGAAAGGGCAAATACCTAACATAAATTACCAAAACAGAATAAAAAAGAAATGGAACATATGAACACTCTACATCCGTTAGAATTTGTATCAGGAGTTAGTCTTCTCAAAAATAATCATTACCACATACTTTTACCAGGATTTCTTACCAAAATTTTAAGCAACTGAAGATTCCAATCTTACAAGATTCTACGAGATTAGAGAAAAAAAGGAGTCTATTCCTCAACTTAACATTTTTGAGACAAAGACAGTATGAAAAAGGACAATGATAGACCAGTTTCATTATGAAATTAGTCTTTAAAGCTTAGAATGAATTGAGTAATGTATGAAGGAAATTCCTTAACCAGAGTTTCTGCCAAAAAAAATAATAACATCATATTTGATAGTGACATATTGAAAACTTTTCCCTCTTCATCTTCCTCATCTTCCTCATCTTCTCCTACTCCTCATTCTTCTTCTCCTTCCTTTCCTTCTCTCTCCTTCTCCACTTTCTCCTTCTCCTCCTCCTCCTTTCCCCCATCCCCATCCTCTTCCTTCCCCTTCGCCTTGGCCTTCTCCTTCTTCTTCTCCCTTCCCTCTTCCTCTCCCTTCCTTCTCCCTCTCCCTCTTCCTCCTCCTCTGATTTTTGGTATGGACCTGGATAATGTTAATTGTATATGAAGAGCCAATGAGTAAGAAGAGCCAAGATATTTCCACAGAGGAAGAACAGGATTCAGTTTTATGGTTTAGTTAATAGAGCAGTGGAACAGAAGAAAGAACAAGAACTAGACTTCCAATTCCTTTAAAGCAGAACCAGCATTGCATATCAGTGGTGGAAAGTACTGACTGTAGGAGTTGCTTCAAGACAATTCCTTGTCAACATGAGAAAAAATGAAACCCTTTCCTTACATCAATTCCTATGTCACACTATACCAAAAAAAATCAGTTCTATGCATTACAAACCTTAAATGTGAAAGGCAATTTCTAATTTTTTGGAAGATAATATAGGAGACTATATTTATGCTCCTGGCTTAGGAAAGTTTTTTTTTTTTTTTTTTCTTCTGAGGGACAGAGGAGAGAGCACAAGCAGGGAAAGGGCAGAGAGAGGGAGAGAAAGAACCCCAAGCAGGCTCCATGCTGTCGTGGAGCCCAACACAACACGGGGCTCAATGTCATGACTGCAAGATCATGATCTGAGCTGATATCAATAGTTGGGCGCTTAACCAACTGAGCCACCCAGAAGCCCCAGGAGAGATTTTTTAATGAAAACACGGAATTGGTAAAATACAACGGCCAATTTGACTTTACAAAAATTATGAATATCTATCTGTTTATGAATAGACATCATTAAGTGAAAATTGGCCACAAAAAGGAAGAATGTACTATTGTATATATGCATTGATAAAGGATTTGAATCTGAAATATACAAATATAGTCTACAAATTTATGTGCAAAAGCCAAATAGTGCCAAAGAGAAGATGAACAAATAACTTGAATGTTAGGATACATGGCTAGCAAATAAACCAAAGAAAAGGTATGTGACTTTATTAGCAATCATGGAAATATAAATTGAAAGGACAATGACGTTTCCAGTTGCCAGATTGGTAGAAGTTAAAAAGTCACAGTGTCTCCTGTTGATAGAGATGTGGAGCAGTGGGAACTTTCACACAACGTATCTGGGAATGAAAGTAATTAAAATCACTTCAGGAATCAATCTGTACTACATAATAAAGTAGAACATGCAAATTCCATACAATCAACCACTATGTGCCCGATAGCAATATTGGCAACAGGTAAAAGATAATGTACAGACACTTTGCTTACAAGTGCAGACAACAAGGAAAATATCCCAGATACTCATTGACAGTAGAATGGATAAATGAATTTTGATATATTCATGAAATGCAATATTATACAGCACTGCAAATGAATATGCTACAACTACATGGATCATCACAATTAAATCTAAATAGCATAATATTGAATGAACAAACCAAGGTGTAGATTACATCCAATGTGATTTCATTAATAAAACAAAACATAACATGCAGAACCAAATAATATAATACTTAGAATAAAATATACATAAGGTAAGGGCATGATACAGACTAAATTCAGGATGTGGTTGTCTCTGAGGGCGGGTCACCAACATTGATGTGATCAGGAGGTGGCTTCAAAAATGCCAATAATGTTAACTTTGAAGTTGGGTGGTGATTGTGCGGCTGCTTGTTTTATACTCATTTTTTCATTTGTATGTTATTCACTGTTATACATAGTTTTCAGTGTATGCTTAATTTTAATAAAAGGAGAAAAGGAACTGCTTAGTTGATTTTACAGGAGTTAATAATTCCTGTTATAGCCTCTTCTGCTATATATGTGCTTCTGTAACATTAATTAGCTCTTAAACAATTTGTAAACATGCAATGATATCTATTTAGAATGGAAATTACATGGGCTTAGTGCAATTAATATTTTGTGCCAAGATTCAACGCATAAACATAGTAGAGAGTGTCAGGCATGGAGGAAGGGTACTGTCTACGGTGCCCACTGGCTATAGGCTCTTTCCCTGGCTCAGTGTGACCATGTGCTCTGCCTTGGGTGAGCTAATTGAGTATTTCTCCTGTGCGCATTCTTTATTTTTTTTTAACGTATTTTAGCAACATTCCCTTAAACTCCTTCCTACCATGCTACATTTTTTTAACCCATAATTATATAAACATAAAGTCCCATATTTATCATAGTATATTTATGTATTATTAACCTGTCTTTTAAGCTATGCAAATATTTTAAAAATTAGGATTTTTTTCTTGCTATTGTTGTGTTCTTGTTATAGGCTTCATGGAGTATAGTTGTAGGTGTCTACCATCCTGTTTTCCTTTAAAATCTATCTTTTTTATTGTCTGACTTGGTAGAACATGAAGGTTATTTTTTTACCAGATTTCTGTTGTTTTTATTAGATTTAGTCTTAGACAAACTAAATTAATAAGTTAACAATTACTTGATAAAAAAAACATTTACTGTTTGTTTTCAACGTATACAATCCAATGATCCAAAATGTTAGAGAGTGAGGGAAATATAAATGAGCAAATAACATAATATTTGATCATAAGTGCCAGAAAGTCTGCCTACAAAAAAAGTGGTTAAATTATTAGCACTCCATGCCTTGGAGAATCTTGACCTATTCTACCTTTCTGTTCTCCTCTTCTACATTTGTCTTTCAATCACTCTCTCCTTTACCCATATTGAATTAACTACTCCACACACACACACACACACACACACACACACCATGAAGTTGAGAGGAAATAAGCAAATTGTAGAACTTTTGCGTTGCTAATCTTTTCTTCCTCCTGCTGGTAGTGTTAATTTCATACAATATTATTCATATTATACAACATTTCCTTCTCCCATTTAAAACTTTTAATGGTATAGCCAGTTAAGTAAGTATTTATTGCACGGTGCCAATAGATCCTTTCATATATGGTCCCAACTTTCATTTAACACATCTTCAGTTGTCCTCAACAGTTATAATTCCCTAAACATACCAGGTACTTTCATGGCTTCACATCTTGTCTTGGTTTGCAGTGTTGTAACAAGGTTTTGCCTCTCTCAGTCCCCTACCTATATTTTTTTGAAAGTTTACTCAATCATCAAGGCTCACATAAAGGGCTATATATTCTATATGGCCCACCTCATAGACAGAAGTAAATATTGTAGAAAAAATGGGCTTTGTTTACCTGGTTCTTTACTGTATAATCTTGTGTGTGTGTGTGTGTGTGTGTGCGCGCGCGCGCGTGCGTGCACGTGTTTATAGTTTGGTTAGTATTTTATTTGCTTGGTTTTCCACCACAGCCTAAATTTTCAGTCTTAGCTTTACTGCTCATTCAGTAGGCTTGGGCAAGAAACCCAATTTCTTTGAGCAATGATTTTTCTCCCCTGTAACACAGGGATGACAATTTGATGTAACTCATAGGAATGTTGTAAGGAACAAAATGAGTATTTAGTTAATTACTAAGTGCTATACACATGTTGCATGTATTAACTATTGTTATAGTTAATAATAATATTATTATTATTTCAATAACTGTCTGAAGTTGAAATCCTGTTTATGTATTTCCAGTCAAACGTCAGCTCCCTAACTTCTATAGAGAACTAACAAGTGTAAGACCTCTGGTTTTCCACTATACTATTAATTTTAGTTTTTATCCCCGGTAATTAGCTTGTAAAGTCTATAAGGACTACTTCATTCATTTCTGCATCTTATATCTAGGAGACATTATCAAATAAGAGAATGAATAAAACATTATTAGTATAAAGCAACGCAACTTGAATAGAGGTTGGCAGGAGGCTAAGTATATTAAATAGACTTATTGAGTGGGTAGACTTATTGAGTGGGAAAAAATCCAAGACATTATTTTTAAAGTCATCTCATATTTAAGCATTTAATTGAGCAAACATTTCCTGTATCAGCCTTGCTATAATTAACAATGACTATGAAATCTCACTGGGCACCTGGGTGCATTTTATATAGTTATAAGCAGGAAAGCATATCAAAACTTAAGTTAGCCAGGGTGCCGGTGGCTCCGTTGGTTAGGCAACTGACTCTTCATTTTGGCTCAGGTTCGTGGGATCGAGCCCCACGCCTGTCTCTGTGCTGATAGTGCAGGACCTCCTTGGGATTCTCTTTCTCTCCCTCTCTGTCTCTGTCTCTGTCTCTCTCTCTCTCTGTTCTTCCCCTGCTTGCTTTCTCTCTATCTCTCTTTCAAAATAAATAAAAATAAACTTAAAAAAATAAAATTAGTCACTTGCTGTTTAAACCACCACAAGACAGAAAGATATGCCTATTGAATACATGCTTGCCTATAAAATAGGTAAGTCATTCTCTTTTCTCATATGGAATTTATGCTGCTGAATTCCAGAGGCCAAACAACCAAAAGTCAGAGCCAGAATGGTGGAGTCAGACTCCCTGATTCCAATTCCCATGTATCTCCTTCATTCTACTTTTTTATGCTGAGTGGCTCAATCTTCATCTATGGAATGAGGCTAAAATAGACCCTAACTCATTGGACTGTTTGAGGATTAGTAATGCAATAAATATCAACTTTTGTTGTAGTGCCTGGGTCATAGTAAATGCTCAAATAATGTTAGGTGATGCTGGTAGGGTTTTTTTGGTGGCTGTTCCTATTTTATTTTATTTTCTATTTATTTTTGAAAGCTTTTAAAGTAATCGTCTATACCCAATGGAGGGCTCAGACTTACAACCCTGAGATCAAGAGTTGCATGCTCCACTAACTGGGCCAATCAGGTGTCCCTGGCAGCTATTTTTATTATAACTATCTGCCTGTGCCTTGAAGAAACATACACATGTGTATACACACATGCACACACACATACACACACACACACACAGTTTTCTAAGATTATGAGTACCCATAGCCCTGCCTTGACATTTTCTTCTCAAACTGGAGCCTATAAAGGCATTCATCTATGGAAAGCTAGCCCCTTTGTCACCTTTACAACCTGAGCAGTGGCTGGAGACTGGGACCAGACACATACATGGGGCAGGCATAGAATAGGAAAAGATGGAGGAGATTGGTTTCCCACAAATTAATCTATCAAGACCTTCTAGATAGACGAGATTGGATCCTGCATTAGAAGATGAGGACAAGATCCAGCAAACCACAGGCTGCAATGATATTCAGTGTGGTGATTTACTCTATTTCACTTAATGGTGTCCAGTGTCTAGTTCAGAGATTTCAGAACTATTTCCTAGTAAGATGAGAAGATACCCAAGTTGAGGGAAGCATATTTGTCATCTATATTATCTTATGGGACACAATAATGAACACCTAGTGGAGGACATCAAAAAAACTTTGGTTGTTCTTTCTCTCTAACATCTCTGTCCATCCTGGTTTATATCTACTTTGGTTAAATGTAGTCGATTCTCATATTCTTTTGTGAATATGTGGCTTTATAGTATTCTAAGGACATCAACATGGTCTATGGCAGAAAAACAGTTTTTAAGATCCTCATCTGAAATGGTGACTTTACTTTAATTGCTAGGTCTGGCTAGGTGCCCTAAGTAAATAGTTACCACAGTTTGAGTTGGAGTTATTACACATCTGTTTTACCCTAGTAGACGTGTAATCACTCAACACATGGTTTGTCTTGTTCACTTTTATCTGTCCCATAGAACCTTGCAAACTACTCCTTTCTAGCTGTACTTACAGACAAATTGATTCACTGCTCTAAAGTCTCGTTTCTTTAATAGTAAATGGGAATAATGGGGCCTGCTCCGTAGTGAGAATTAAGTGAAACCATCTTTATAAAGCATAGTATATATCAAGTACATAATAAATTGTGAGGATTGGTGTTGATAATGATAGTTTCTGGTGAGGAAGTTCAATGAATATTTTTAAATGAATATTATTATCTCTCTAGTCAACAACTTTAGAATTATTTGATATCTTGGACATTGAGTTAGCTACCATATATAACCTGGACTTTTTAGAAATAGAAACATACCAAAATTTAAACTGGAGAGTCTTTGGTTTAGCTTTGTTGTTTGATCATGAATATTTCAAGTATTTTAGAGAGGTAGGGAATATTATATGCTGGGCTTCATAAAAATTTCTTTGTCACTGGAGTGAAGTCATTTTAAGTGTAAAGAAGAAAGATTTTTCTAAATTATTTTCATTTAGTCCTTCTGGCTATTTTTTATAGATCTTTTCAAATTAAAAAAAAATAAAGTCTACTGATACACTTCCTGTGGAATTCGGGAAGCTTAAAAAGTTGCTGTCTTTATTTGTATTAGGGGATATATTCTAGAAAACTGATTGGCAAACTGTGAAACTACTAGAAGAAGACATAGGAGGAAATAATCCTTAACATTGGGTCTTGGCAATGCATTTTTTTTTTTTTTGGATATGACACCAAAAGCACAAGCAACAGGGGTGCCTGGGTGGCTTAGTCGGTTAGGCATCCGACTTTCGCTTAGGTCATGATCTCACGATTCGTGGGTTCAAGCCCCGCGTTGGGTTCTGTGCTGACTGCCAGCTCAGAGCCTGGAGCCTGTTTCAGTCTGTGACTCCCTCTCTCTCTGACCCTCCCCTGCTCACGCTGTCTCTCTCTCTCTCTCTCCTAGAAATAAATAAAACATTAAAAAAAAAAAGCACAAGCAACAAAGATAAAAATTTACAAGCTAAGGAAAAAAATCACTGAAGGAGGTAATGCTACTAAAAACCAAGTGGGACTACATTAAACTAAAAAATATCTGCACAGCAAAAGAAATGATTGACAAAATGAAAAAGCCACCTACAGAATGGGCAAAAATATTTGCAAACCACATACCAATAGAGGTTAACATCTAAAACAGGTAAGGAACTCTTACACCGCAAGCACAAAAACAAAAACAAAAATTCCTATTTAAAAATGGCCAAAGGGCCTGAGTAGACATTTTTCCAAAGAAGATGTATTAATGACCAATAGGTTCATGAAAAGGTGCTCAACATCACTAATCATCAGGGAAATGCAAATCAAAGCCACAATGAGATATCACACCACACCTGTTAGAATGCTTACTATAAAAAAAGGTAAGAGATAACAAGTTCTGGGGCACCTGGTGGCTCAGTTGGTTAAGCATCTGATTCTTAATTTTGGCTCAGGACATGATCTTTTTGTAGTTTGTGGATTTGAGCCCCTCATTGGGCTCCACACTGACAGCGTGGAGCCTGCTCGGGGTTCTCTGTTTATCTTTCTCTCTGCCCCTCCCCTGCTTGTGCTCTCTTGATCACTGGCTCTCTCAAAAATAGATAAACATAAAAAATTTAAAAAATAAAAAATAAAGAGGTAACAGGTGCTGGTGAGGTTGTGGAGAAAGGGAACCATTATGCACTATTGGTGAGAATGTAAAGTAGTGTAGCCACTATGGAAAACAGTATGGTGTTTCCTCAAGAAATTAAAAATAGAACTACACTTTATAATCCAGAAATCCCACCTGTGTGTGTATATCGAAGGAAACTGAAATCGCTATATTACTATAGCACTGCCACGTTCGTTGCAGTATTATTTACAGTAGCCAAGACATTGAAACAACCGAAATATCTTTCAACAGATGAATGGATAAATAAAATGTGGTATATATACACAATGGAATATTATTCAATCGTGGGGGAAAAGGGGAAAATTGTGCCGTTTGCAACAACATGAATAGACCTTGAAGGCATTGTGCTAAGTGAAATAAGCCAGAGAAAGACAAATGCTGTCTGATCTTTCTTATATGTGACAACTTAAAAACTGAACTCACAGAAATCGAGAGTAGATTTGCAGTTGCTGGTGAGGAGTGAGGGTGGGTGAAATGGAGGAAGGTGGCCAAAGGATACAAACTTCTAGTTATAAGATAAATAAGTCCTGGGGATCTGATATACAGCATGGTGACTATAATTAACAATATTGTATTGTAAACTTGAAATTTGCTAGAGAATAGGCCTTAAAAGTTTTTACCACACACACACACACACACACACACATTAGTAAATGTGTGTTAATGAGCCTTATTGTGATAACCATTTTACAATACATACATATATAAAATCGTATTGTTGTATACCTAAAATTTACACAATGCTGTATATCCATTATATCTCAATAAACCTGAAAAAAATAATAATAATTGAAAAAAAGAAAACTGATTGGCTAAGAATTAGCGATGGTGTCCCCCTAATACTGGAATCATGTGTCCTGTTAACTAGCACAGCCACAGGATTCCAAGAAGTAAGGCCCAGGATGCGTCAGTCGGTTGAGTCTCCAACTCTTGATTTCGCCTCAGATCATGATTTCACAGTTTCGTGAGTTTGAGCCCCATGTCGGGCTCTGCACTGCTGGTGTGGAACCTGCTTGGGATTCTCTCTCTCTGCTCCCTTCCCCTGCTCATGCTCTTTCTGTCTTTCCAAAATAAATAAATAAACTTAAAGAAGTGAGGCCCTATTTGTAATAACTAGTTATATTCAACTTCAGTTCTTCTGATTTCTCATATTATACTTAGTAAAATTTAGTTGTTTTTCTTTAACTGTTTGAATGTTATCAGAGGGTTTTTTTTTTTCAAATAGCAATTTACCTGAATTTTAGTATTCCTTGGGATAATATTGAAATAAAACAGTTCTGTGTAATTTAGCCTTAGATAAAAGCATGAGCATATTTGGAACATAAACCCAATTCCATCTTTTGTTGAGCTGCCCAATTTAGTAAAAGCATTTCAATAGTACTTCTTAAACGTAGTATGACTTAGAGTACTGGAAGCTGCCCAGAATGTAAAAAAAGGAGAATAATTTATATTTAATTGGTCTAAACCTACCTTTCCTAGGTCAGTAAGAAGAGAAACTAGCAGCATTAATCAAGATAAAATTATCAGCTGATTAATCAGTGTTCTAATTACTGCATAGTTCTTTACCTTTGCAGTTTTAATTACTAAACCTCATTGTCTTTTCCATATGGCGAACATGTATTCACAGTGTCCTTTTTCTCCTACTTAAATCATTAAGATATAAATATACATTTTAGAAATTACAACATCAAATGTAAGGGATTGCGAGTCCCTCTTAAGAATTTCCCCCAAAAGGTATAAATAAGCTACCGGAGCATGCAGATAAGAATGATACGTTCATGGCTCTTTAAGTGGGCAACATAACTGAACATGAAAAGTAAGCTTTTTGAGGCAGCGGGTCTTGTCCATCCTATTTCATCGAGTGAATTTGTGTGAACTGTTTCAGAATCCTGTTTGTAGTTAAATATAAATTAGGCAGATACATGGGAGATTTCAAAACTTTGGTTTTGGCACGAGCCTGAATATTTCTTTGTGGAGGTGTTTGTTCAGAATATGTTGACGACGCTCCATAGTTCTGACCCTCAGCACTGTTAACATCTGGGCTCCAATCGTTGCCCATTGTTGTGAGTTGTCCTGTGCACCGTGGGATGGTTAGCGGCGTCCCTGGCCTCTACCCACTAGGCAACAGTAACAACAGCTCCTGAACAGGCAACCACTGCTTTTTGACAAACAGAAATGTCTCCAGACACTGACAAATATTTCCTGGGGGGCAAATTCACAACCTCCGCCCACCATTAGGAACTACTGATTTCACTAGGTGGCTACTATTCAAGCTACAGATATATTGTATAATAAGGCACCCTCACCAGAGGAGCAGAACTTTTTCTGTAGGTCACATATTTTGATGTAAAACTTTCCGGACACTTTGATGATATAATGGTGGTGATCATCATCATGATGACAGCAGTAACTAATGTTCACTGAGCACATCTCTGTCAGTCACTGTATGAAGGATCTATATGTATTCCGTTTTTTAATCTTTAAAGTAGTTCTATGAGGGAGGCCTACTCGCTCTCTTACGGAGTTCAGCAAGCTCAAACAATGCCCAGGCCACACAGTTAGGCCTTCCTTGTCAGTGTTGATACACATGATTCAAAATAACCATCTTTGAGGAAGATTTTTCATTTCTAAAGAGGTGAAATTTTTTTACTTTCTGCCTTGAAGTAGTTTAGAATTTTGATCACATTTTAAAAATTTGTAATGTTTATTGTTTTTTGAGAGAGAGACAGACAGAGCATAAGTGGGGGAGGGGCAGAGAGAGAGACAGAAACATACACAGAATCTGAAGCAGGCTCCAGGCTCTGAGCTGTCAGCACAGAGCCTGATGCCAGCCTCCAACTCATGAACCGCAAGATCATCACCTGGCCAAAGTTGGATGCTTAACTGACTGAGCCACCCAGGCACCCCTGATTACATTTTCAGTAATCTATTAAGGAAATTAATGTGGGGTATTTTGGTTTATTTAAGCACTAAAAGGGGATTATCTTAAAATTCCAAGATGGACTTGTCTGGAGTTTAACTGAAAAGACAATTATGGGGCTGAGTTTAGTGAAAGGGAGCATTGCGGTCATTTCATAATAATTAAAAGTTGGTTTTCTATGAAATGAAAGAAGAATATTTTTAGCAAGTTGTTTTCCTTTCTTCCTTCCCTTCCTCCCTCTGTCCTTGCTTTCCTTCTTTTCTCCCTTTTCCGTCTTTCATGAGATGCTATATTATCTCCATTATGTATGCTTGAAATTGGAAAACCAGGCTACCATTGGAACTAATTGGAGTGAGCCCTAATTCATTCATTTGCATGCTTTGAATACACAAATCAATGCTGATGTGGCCAAGACCTAACTTATCTTTTGGCTACCTCTTCAGTTCTAAGTATTTTGCCCACCAGGTAGGCTTAACAGTCCACCTCTCTTCCTAAATAGCATTATGGTTTCTCATTTTAGATCTGGGCTTAGATGGCATAAATTCTAATGTGTCAGCCCTAGACTTTCAATAATTTGTAATTCTGCTTTTCAGAGGAATGTATTTAAAAAATTGGACTGAATGAGCATGACTGTTTCCAGCATGAGGGCCTGTTCTAAGATATGTGGCATGTGTAGGTACAGGACTCTTAAATGGCAATAGTCTACCTTTCTATTTATAGTGATTCAACGTGATGGGCTCCTTACTACCTTTTAAATGCATCATAATGAAAATACTGCTTTTCATTCTTTGGAGGAGGGTGCAGAATGCTTGCAAAGTCAGGAGACGGATGAATCTATAATTTCTATATGGGGTACAGGGATTTTTGTAGAGCCTCCTCTACTTAGTATGATGTTCTGTGTTCTTTAAGCACAATGCTACTAGAAAATGAATTGGCATAATGTTAAATTATAAGAGGAAAACAAACTGAAATGAAAATCATTTGCCGAGAACAATGGCAGACCAGGCCAGTTACCTCAGCCCCTCATTGAAATGAACTAAAACACCATTCCTAAAATAGTATGCCAGTCATCTTCAGGTTGTTTTGAAGATGTCTGCTCTGCAGTTTTTGATGAGGCTCTCGCATAAAGTGTTAGGCTAGTCAAATGCCTCAGCGTGGAGAACAATTGGATATTACAGCTACGTGGTGTCTTTATATATGACAGTAGTGCTACTCCTCATCAAAGGTCATGTTTCTTTAATACTTAACAAAGTATATCGAAGAACCTGGGGAGGATAAAAGAAGAAAGAAGATAGATACATAAAAGAAAAATAATCAAATAACAAGAGCTTACAATTTACAACAAAAGAAATACAAATTTAAATGTAAGGAAAACGTGCTCTATCCTCTTGGTAAGCAAAACACTGCAAAGGAAACTGCATTGAATTTCTCATTCTTGGCAAACACATTAACATAAATGTTTAAGACAGTAATCACCCGACAGTGAGATGCAAGTTAGCGCAACTTTCCTGGAGGGCAGTTAGATGACATTTAGGGGAATGTAAATTTGAAATGTAAATTTACTTTAATTCAGATATTTTAGTTTTAGGAGTTTTTCTTAAGTATAAACATATGCACATAGATGATAACAAAAATTAGGTATAAGATTTTAGCTATTGCATGTTATCCACATTAGGAACACTATTATAATTAGAATATCACTATTTCATAATGCCGGTTAATGGATCAGTAATGGATCTGCTAACATCAGAAAAGACTGACAACCCAACACGATGTGCCTCCTGAGGGAAGCAGACCATACTACCTGTGAAATATTGCCAAAACGTGGAACCTGAATCTGAGCAAAATTCTAGATCTAAGTACCAATTTCTAGTGAATACAGTCAACAGAGGAACACACTAAATGTTATAAATGATGGTGCCATCAGCAAAATTCAGGACATGAGAAATACCAAAGATCCATTGAACTATTTTTTCTTTATCTTATTTTCCCCCAAAATAAATTGCAAGGGAATAAAAAGAGAAAGGAGAGGAATCTCCTGATTAAAGAGAATTATTGGCTATTTACAGTGTAGGGATCTTATTTGGATGTTGATCAATTTGGAGAGGAAGGGAGGAAGAAGGGTTAGAAAAAAGGAGGGAGACAGAGAGAGAGAGAGAGAGAGAGAGAGAGAGAAAGCACTGCTTAGATACTTGATACAAAAATTATTTTAAATTTTTTGAGGTGTGACAATGGTATTGTGATTATGTTTTGCAAGAGTTCTTATCCTTTAAAGGTAAGATGGGGGATAGGAGAGAGTATAGATGGAATTTAGACTGACCACAGTGGACAATCCTTGAAGCTAAATCATGAGTACTTGCTGGTTCATTATATTCCGTCTTGCTTAAAATCAACAGCAATCCTAAATGTTTAACAATATGGGTTTGATTAAATAATTTATGGTATATCCATGAGATAAAATAATATGCAGCCACTAAAATGATCTTCATATTATATATTATGTAGACAATTTAAGACTATTCAGGCATTCAAATTGTTCATAAAATATTAATGAGTGTAAAAAGGTTACAGAGCAGCACACAGGCAATTATCTCATTCAAATACATAGGATGAACATAAAGCCCCCCAAATTAGCAGTAATTATCTCTGAGTGAGAAGATTATGGTGATTTTAATTTTCTTCTTTGTGTTTTTATGTCCTTTTTCAAATAAATATGCATCTATTCAGTTATTAAGTTTATACTTTCATTAAAATAAGGAAAAGAACAAATATAGTTTAGAAAAGCTTTCTCATAAGTGATGAAAGCAAACATTTTGTGTATTCTGTAAGAGTAAAACTTTTTTTAATGTAAACAAAGCCTTTTTATGGCTATATGGATAAAATAATGTATTATAACCCCTCAGCTAGAAAAGTCAAGGAAAATTAATTTCATGATGTATATCTTGTTTAAGAAAGCGGTGAACTATAGAATTTGTTTAATGAGGAAGGGTCAAAGTCAAGGAATCTAGCATATATAGAAACCTGGATTAAACTATATATATTACCCTTACAACTCTCATTATAAACAGTTGAGGTTTACTTATCTGTCTGTTTTATAGGTGAGGAAATAGAGATGTGAGTTCAGCAGCATGTACCTGCCAGAGCTGGAGGTCAAGCCAAGGTCATTCTGGCTTCCACAGGCCTCTTGGTGCTGTGTGGAAACCTGACCCTTTTACTAGGCTGTGTATTTCCTCAGGGTCAAAATGGTGGTTTAGTATTACCATGCTATGAAAGCTAAAAATTACACAATCTATTCTTTTGATACTTGTTCTCCAGTTTCTAGAATATTCTCATCAATGGGATTAAAATAAAGTTTGAAACTTAAAATCTATTTTATTTAATAAAAAAATGAAATGGTAAGAAATATCTAAATCTACAGTGTTGCCTGATAAATAAGTCGATGATGTCCCTTTCCTCTGGATTTTCCTGATGCGTGCGCCTTTTAGCAAGGGAGAGCATACACAATGACACAATAGTCTGAACAGCTAAGGATCACCTAGTTCTTAGTTGGTATTAACAGCACAGCTTAAGTCACTTTTATCAGGTAGGGTTTGGGCTTTATTTGTTTTGGGGGTTTTTTTTTGCCTTTTTTTTTTTTTTTAGTCCAAGGAATACCTATTAAAGTACATGTAGGGGCGCCTGGGTGGCTCAGTTGGTTAAACGTCCGACTTCAGCTCAGGTCATGATCTCGCGGTTCGTGGGGTTGAGCCCCGCGTCGAGCTCTGTGCTGACAGCCAGCTCAGAGCCTGGAGTCTGCTTCAGATTCTGTGTTTCTCTCTCTCTCTGGCCCTCCCCTGCTTATGTTGTCTCTCTCTCTCTCTCTCTCTCTCTCTCAGAAATAAATAAAACATTAAAAAATTTTTAAAAAATAAAGTACATGTAGTAAAGTATACAGGGTGGAATCCACTAACTAATCAGAAAGGTAGTTAGTTGTAAAGGGGAGAGTCTAGAAGGGAAGAATGAAACATGTAACAGGGGAATATTTTAATGAGGAAGGTGACTTGTCCTTGTCGGCATATGCATTTCTTCCCTCCACAGCCTTTGTTGAGCACCTATTATGTGCGAGGCTATCAACTTGGTCAAAAACCTGAGGAAAAAATCTTTTAATACTTACAAATAGGACAGACTTAAAACAGTTTTTTTATATGGTTGTAGATACAGTGTCAAGTTCAGCCTAGATTAGTTACTGGGGCATTGAGCGTTTGCATACTTATAATGGACTAGTGCTTATTAGTGACTTGAAAAAGGTTAAAAACACAGACACAAAGTAAGCTACTTGGAACAAAAAAAGTATGCCCCGGGAGGGTATACACACACATGCACAATATATGTGTGTATATACATATATGTATATGTATATAGTCTTATGAAATATTAATATATTTTAATTTGGACTTTTAGAATACATTAAATATGGAAATATGGAAATCCTGACACTTTATACCAATGGGCTTCAGAGATAGAGAATTAGGGTATTTATGTAGGAGAGCGTAATGGCATACTGGCAGTGCTGTTGGTTTTGTTTCCAAAATATATTAACGAAGATACTATCTTGATTATTTCGACCCTTCACAGAGGTTTCTCTTTAATTATGGTCTTTATCCTAATATAAAGGCAATCTCTTGACCAATCAATTTACTTATCTCTATTGCAATAAATCTATAAAATAATGTGAAAATGGCATCTGCCCACTTTTCTAGATTAAAAAAGAGTCACGGGTAATTGTTCTTAATATTATGGAGAAAGGTACATCTCTTGTAATTCAAGATTTCAAGGAGAAGTCTCCATTTGAGAGATTCAAGTAGGAAATCTATTGTATGTTTTAGCATTTTCTGAAAATTATGTGTTTTGCAGGCATGCTTAAGTTACCTTCCTCTTCTCTTTCTAATTATGTCCTTTATTGTAGTTTTCTAAATACAGCAGCAATTGAGTGTTTCTGTGCTCATGTATAGAATATGTAAGATTAATGGATAATTAGAGCTGCAGCTGCCTGTCCTTTACTATATTTACCCTTCGGCAGTTCTGTGACCTTCGTGTTTTTGTTTCTAACTTAGCATTAATCTTAAATCTCAGAAATAACTTCTTTTTGAATTTACACCAAAAGCAGAGAATCAATTTACACTAGTTTGAGTATGTTTTAAAATGTCTTGAACCTTCATGAAACGGGGTAGGAGCTTCTGTTGCTTCAGAATTGGTAGGAATTATGTGCATCGTATTAGCTTTCCTTTCTTTTTTTTTTCTTTTTTTTTTTTTTTGGTACAGATTCACCTCATGCATCAGATTAATTATCAGCATATACATTTCATATGCTGAGAAGACTATCAGAGGCTATAATTAGCTCGGTGCTTCAATTTTTTTTTTCTGAGTTGAATTGAATTTTGGTTTTGTTTGACTAAATACTACAGCCCATTTTGCTGGTGTGTATTAAATGTGTAGTGTTCTATTTATTGCAGTTGAAGATCTTGTTCTGTGATCATCTTCCTGACCACTTAAGAAAGAGCATGAGTACTTATAAGTACTGCAAACACACTGGTCATTGAACATATCAATGAGTAAAAGGTGAGTGGGTTGGTGATAAATGAGGGAAAAGTACCTTTGTTTCAATATTTATTGAGGATTGTTTTTAATGAAGTGTTCTGTCTGAAGTGGAAATACTGCCATTTTTCTCCCTCTTCACATCTCTTTAGTGGGTCAAGTTGCTGTCTGTGGCTGTATCTTCATTATTTAGAGATCTTGGAAAGAGGTGAAAGTCTCACCTTAGGTATAAATTAAGTATTGGTGTTTTACATGAATATGACACAGTAGAAATCCCACCTCTCTTATGCATATACCAACACACACACACGCACACGCACACACACACACACACACACACACACACACGTCATACACAGAATTGAACCACTTTCCAATGTGTTCTAGTCTTCAAGTCTGTTTCTTCTTAAAAATCTATTTCTGACCTTGCATAATGATTTGATGATTAACTTCATAGCTTAGGCCAGAATTCTTGGTCAAGGATGGGACCCTTGTCAGCTTCCCACATCATTACTCTTCAACAATATATATTTTGTTAATTCTGCCCACTTAAAGTTCTGAAAATTATAATTTATTATTTAAAAATCCAAATATATTTCTCCTTTCATCCTCAGAGGCAGTGTTGTTAGAGTCTCATCTTGAATTACTGCAACACCACCCTAACTAATACACCTGCCTCCAATTTGACTACTTTCCAAATATCTATATTCCTAGCAAAATGTATTCTTAACATTTACTTGCTTAAAACCCTACTAAAATTGTTTATTTCTTATTTTTAAAAAAGAAAAAGCACAAGCAGGATAGGGGCAAAGAGAGGGGGTCAGAAGATCCGAAAGGCGGCTGCATGCTGGCAGCAGCCAGCCCGATGGGGGGCTTGAGCTCAAGAACCGTGAGACCATGACCTGAGCCGAAGTGAGGCGCTCAACTGATGAGCCACCCAGGTGCGCCCAAAACCACCTTTTTTAACCACCTTTCAGTGCAATATCCAAACTCCTTAAAGTCCCATGTAAGATTTTTTTTTTTTTGATGTGTTTCAGCCTCCTTTTCCAATCCAACTTTTCCCATACTTCTTTTGCATCTTACTCTGAAGCTGCAAGGAACAAGTTGCAACTCTTAGAGGAGGCTTTCTCTTCTCTGAATTCCTTGCCTAAAATGCCCTCTGCATTGGGTTGAATAGTATCCCCTCCTCCCCAAAGTTATGTTCATCAGGCACCTCAGAATGTTATCTTAAGAAATAGGGTCTTTGCAGGTGTAATTAGCGAAGAGGAAGGCTAAATCCAATATGACTGATGCCTTTATAAGAAAAAGAGAAGGAACACCAGGAAGAAGTCCTCATCAAGACAGAAGCAGAGATTGGGGTATTCTGTCTACAAGCTATGGGATGTCAAAGATGGTTGTAATACCAGAAGCTAGGAAAGACACACGGATGTTTTCTTCTCCCTGGCGGATAGAAGGCACCAGCTCCGGCAACACCTTGAATTCAGACTGCTAGACTCCAGAACTGTGAGAGAATGAATTGCTGTCCTTTAAAGCTAACCGGTTTGTGGTAACTTGTTAGGACAGCCCTAGGAAACTAATTATCCCCTGAGCCCTGAGCCCACTCCCAATTACAGTAGCCTTCAGGACCTCGCCGGATCTGGAGGGGGAGGCACCTGTGGGCACCACCAGCTTCTCTGTTCTCTCACTGTGTTGAAACCACCAGCCAGTGAGCTCCTTGAAAGCAATACATGAATGTCGGCTGTCTGTCTCTAGCACCGACACAGTGCCAAGCATAGAACAGGAGACGATTTTTGTTGGTTGATTGAATCACTGAAATGACAGATTTCTGATGTTGGTTATCAGGCGTACCTTTTCATTCTTGTATTTTGTTTTGCTGCATTTTGTTTGTAATGGAAGACTTAACCGAGGCATCAGGGGTATTCATGATACTTTTCTTTTGAGCAGCCCTAATGAATACCTGGTTACAATTCAGGCACAGAGTTCTGAAGTCAATGGAAAATCCAGTGTGGCTGCTGGTTAATATTTCAGCAGAGACGGGTTCTTCTGGTTGGTGAGCTAGCTCTTCAGAGACAGAGAGCTGGCCCTGTGGCAGTGGGTTGGAAGAGGTTTAAATCTGGGCAGTGGGCAGGGACCCTTGGTGAGGAAGGTGAGGCAGAGGCAAGAATGTTGAAGTGAAGGGTCTCAGTCGGTTAAGCGTCCAGCCTCAGCTCAGGTCATGATCTCATGGTTCTTGAGTTAGGGCCCCATGTCAGGCTCTGTGCTGACCCGTTTCAGATTCTGTGTCCCCCTCTCTCTCTCTCTGCCCCTCCCTCATTTGTGTTCTCTCTCTCTCTCTTTCTCTCTCTCTCTCTCACTCTGTCTGTCTCAACAATAAATAAATTAAAAAAATATTTAGAATGTTGAAGTGAAACTCAGGGATAGCTAGGGGATTTTTGTTCAGAGTGATTGAATAAGAATAGTGGCCATGATTATAATTACCTATAATAAGTTCTTGGGTGTTGGGCACCTTTTTAGTCTTACTGGTTTCATTTCTGTGCCCACTTTTCACCCCCCAAACATTTCCCGCTGCCCTTCCTTCCTCTACTTCACCATTCACATACACAAAGTTAAATTTTAATCTGCTTCTTCTGAAAATTCCTCAAATATCCCAATTTTCTTTCCCATGACTGACCAATCTTCACTGAGTGTCATTTCATTCTTCCTTTACAGGCAACTAGCAGCAAGAGACAAGAGACGAAAAATTATTTTTTCTCCATAACCAAGTCTATTCCCTTTTGATTCATCAGAAGACAAAAACGAATCTCAAAAATCTTAATAAATTTGATAGCTCTGTTGCACATGTACAAAAATTTATCCTGCAGAAAAAGAAAAAACCCACACATCAATTATTTGGTTAACTGACGAGAAACTAAAGGCCAAGTTTGGAAATTGTTCAAGTTTCCTATGAATATTCATAAATAATTAACGTGCATCTCAATTTAGAACCTAACAGCAGTTCATTTAAATTTTTTGTTTTGTTTTTAATATCGGAGTTAATTATATGCTGAGGTCTAGTTGCTGGGTCTTCTCTGCTAGTGGCGATTGAAAAACTGCAGTTGGTGAAAATTACCCCGTGCTTCTGTATTTTTCACCGTGTTGTGTAGCTGAAGGAAGATGCACACTCCCGGCCCCTGAAGGACACCTGGCTTCCTAAGGGGAAACTCTTTCCCCGCCTCTACTCCGAATCTTCTCACTGAGAACTTTATACCTTTGAGGGTAAATTCCTTTCAGTCATTTTTTAATTAGAGGTGCAAAAAAGAGTGCAAGAGAAAGAGGCAGGGAAAAAGTAAATGGTGAAAAGCTACATTGCTACATCCTCCAGAGGTTTTCAGCCCCTAGGGTGGCCACGTGCTTAGCCCTGTGAGGGATACAGAGATTGCAAGCCCCTAAGGGTACAAAAACACCCGGAAGAACTCGCTCTAACCGGGTAGAAAAGCCGCCGGTACTTTGTGAAACACGGCTGCACAGAAGAATAATCAGAGCCCTGGGCTCTTAGCAGGAGGGAGGCCATTCGGGGGCTGCCCCTTTTGTCTCTGCGCCTCGTACGGGCTGGAGGATGGAATAATTGTGGACAAAGGGTCCGAGGAGGGCGGAGGGTAGGGTATGAACTCTTCAGGAAGCTGCTTTCAGCTGTATTTACCGTCCCATCTTTGAGCCAATCGCCCTGTCCAGTCGGTCGCGAGCCGCGGCCGGGGCGCTGACGGCGGGGTAACACTGCCATCTAGTGGCCGCGCCGACCCCGCGAGCCCGCACTCCCTGCCCTCTGGCTGCCTCTGTCGCTCCCTCTCTTCCTCCCTCGCTCTCTCTCGCTCGCGCGCTCTCTCTCATTCTCTCTCTCTCTCTTTTTTAAAAAGGTTTTTATCCAGTCAAAGAAAAAAAAAAACTGGCTCTTGGAAAACAACCAACTCTGTTGGAACTCAGAGATAATAATCAGTTTCTCTGGGCTTGTGAAATTGGCTCATTAAGCTTGCTTTTTAACAGAAAATATTGGAAGCGATTAAGTCTGCTTTACTGAGTGGGCATGAAATGGCCAACCTTCGGCCACCCACAGCTCCTAGGTGCCTGGCGCCGTTTTATGCATGCAGCGTAATGTCTTTACTTGAAGTGCTGTTTATTCATCACCTGCTTATTTATCTCTTTGCATTTGGCAGGCACATCGATCAATGTTAAACTGTCACACAAGGTTATTTTTCTTTTACATAACAGTATAGGCCTAAGGTAGTGGCATATTAAAAGTAATAACTTTCTAACTTGTAGCTCAAGATGACAGCCCCATTTTTACCCGAATATATTACAGCAAGGAATTCCTCATTCCGTTCTCCCCCCCCCTCCCCCTCCGCGTCTAGTACTCAGCTCTTCCAAGGTCAAAGGCTTCATTCCGCCTTGCTTCCCTCCCACTTTGCATACCGTTCGGTTTCCCCTTCACCTACAGTTATCTGCGGCTTTTAGGGCTGATAAGCCCACAGTGAACATTCTGTCCACCTCGTGTACACATCTTGCTAGTGCCTCTCTATGATGACATTTACCCTTTCGCGTAAAGATGCAGTGGCCGGCTGAGCTCTGCAAAAGCAGCAGGAAAGCTTCTTGTGGTGGCGAGGGTTGCGATGGCCTTACTTATGTTTCCATCCCCACAGCCATCTCGCTAATGTGGCGGAATGTCGCTGCTTTGTCTTTTTCTTTGCAGTTGTAACAGGCCACAACAACAGCAGCTACAGACCCATCGGAGAAAATAGAATTAAAAACATCTGAAAGCAACTAGTAATGCTTTGAAGCAACTGGTGTTCCTTTGGGGCTTTTAAGTTGAGTTTTTCCCCCCTTCCTTTCTTTGGTTTTAGCTTGGTTTGTGTTGCTTTCAAACTACCCAGTTTGTGACGCCTCCTCTCTTGGCAATAAGCCAAGCAGGCTTTCTTTGTACAAGCAGGTTTTCTTTTTCTTTCTTTCATTCCCTTTTCCCCCCCTCCAGTCCAACCTAAAAATGCCTACAGATAGAATATCAGATCTTTTTAGTATCAAATTTCAAAGTGGCCCTTAGAATTCTTTCCTGCCCTTGATCTCTCAGTTAGGATTTCAACGCAGACTTGAACTCTGTTGCTAAATCTGCCTTGGACAGTGGCTATCTAATACGATATTTTGATAATCTTGTGTACGCTGGAATTAAGTGTCTTACTATAGTGGACATTGTTGCACAACCATGCTTGTGACACAAGGTACCACACCCACGCTGATAATCTATGTCTGTGTACACCAAAATAGCTTATCTAGCAAGTATGAGAAGAGAAGCGTAAATGGTTAAGAAAATATAGTCCAGCAGACTATTGAAACACCCACTTTGGAGGCTCACAAGCTTAGCATTGCATGGAGCCCCACTTTTGGATTTACTTCTGCATTTCTGTGTGCAGAAAGATGGTGGATGCTGATCTATGGTGATCTGTTTTATCATGGATAGCACAGCTCCAGAAAAAAAAGCACATCCATTAAAAAAAAAACACAGCCCACCCTGTGTCTATGCTCCTACGATCAATATTTGCATTAAAGTGGTTTAAATGTATGTGGCTCTGAGGCTGTCCATTCTTTCAACCTGACCTGCTGCATTGATTAGGGCTACTGATAGAAGGGGAAAGAGCAAATCAGGCGAGGAAAAGAATTAAAAGGAAAAATAGAAGAAAATGAAAGCTGTTGCTATGAGTCCTGTAGGAGATATACTTTAAGCCATTCATTGATGCCATATTTGCTCAGCAGTCTACTGTGTGGGCGAATCTCTCCGTCTCCCTCGTAGGGCTATTTTGTCTTTCGAAAGCCACCAGGATTTCTGGTTGCCTCTAGGACAGGGCCACTTAGTGGCTTGTGAGTAACAGCCAAATCCATCGAGACCAATGCCTATATTTAGCTACTTGGCTTCCATGCTTTCTTTGTGCCTCAGTGGTCCGTATTTGTGAGCTATAGTTCACCTGATTAAAGTCGCATTAATAACACTTAACAACCACAACTTATTAAATGCTTCTTTTGTACCAGATGTTGCTAAGTTCTTTACCGACATCATCTAAATTGATTATTTAAAGCAGCCTGTGCGGGGGTCATTCTGATCCCATTTTCACACTTGGCATCCAAGGATAGATTATAACTAGTCCAAAGTCAGACCGCCAGTAAAAGGCAGAAACTCTTCAAATCACACATCTCTGATTCTAAAGCCCAAACTCTTAACCATTGTACTAGGTGATACTATGTTTGGGAATTGCTTTTCTCTGTTGGGATGTTTTATCCTAGTAAACATCATACTTAACACTGCTCTGTGTACGAAGAGATGTAATACCCACTGTAGGATATTGGAGCCCTTTGTTGTGTCACCATAGAAACTTTCAATTATTTGGGGCACAAAATGTTTTCAGTGGAGACTTGGATAGAAATTGATCTCACAGAGAAGGCAAGACAGAGTTACTCCATGTTGGTACTCGGTTTTCCTGCCACGGCAAGGAAATGGCCCATATGTTTCTCGCTAGGGGAAGGAATCTCAAGAAAATCTAAGTTTCTGAGATGAACCACTTCATGGAGAACATCTGTGGGTTAATTGGACTTAAGTATGAGGACTAGCACTGGCAGAGATTAATAACCTGTACATAGAATATTGGAGAATCATGTGCTGAGTAACTATGGTTGTGCCAGGTGAGGCATACTTCTTCACATCTAAGAACTGATTCTATTGCTAGGAATACAAAACAGACTATGGAACAGTTAAATTCTTTCACGAGATAGAATGTACCATAATGATGCATATAAAAAGTAAATTTAGGAGGGATGGAGAAAACGAAGAGAGCATTGTCAGATGAAGTGTTTGGGGAAGATCTTGTAGATGTGGATTTGAAGATAGAAGGATCCAACATGAATTGGAGGACAGAAGATATTCGGAATGGAGACATATATGAGCATAGTTGGGATCTTTTTTGTTAGATTTTATTTTTGAGTAATCTGTATACCAGCACGGAACTTGAACTCTCAACTCTGAGATCAAAATTTGCATGCTCTACTGACTGGGCCAGCCAGACACCTCAACGATAGGTTGGAATTTTGGAATGAGCGTCCACGCTCAAGCTACTGTTAGCATGTCACGGACAGTTGGGATGCGTTGGGCTAGACCACAAAAACTTTGAAGGTTGAGATTCGACAGCTGAAACACCCTTGCAATAAGTATCCTCTTTTATTGTCTTGGGGAATCAGACAAATTTGTCTGCCGAAATTACAGCTTGGAAATTTGACCTACTTAGGGCATTGCTTGGAGCATTGGAGTTTCAAACAAGCCCTTCACTCTGAAGGAAGAATCTCTTGATACTTTTCATTTTCTCAAGGATGAAAAGAAATTAAAAGTAACACATGTGAAGGTTTTACTTGTGAGGCTAAGTTGAAGTAGGAGAATTACCTCAAGAGAGAAATAAAAAGGTGAAAGTAATTTCCCAAACTGAAATCTTTGGAGCAATGTGTTGACAAGTTTCCTTTTACCAAACTGGTGCATGATAATCTAGTTTATTAGAGAGATAAATTTGTGTGTAATAATCCTTCACAGTAGACAGGCTTTTCTGTAAGATACCTTTAAACAGAAATCTCTTTGTACATTTTAAAAGTGCTTCAATGTAGTAACCTAATGCAGATCAACCAACCAACAAACTAACACAAACAAACAGAAATCCTACCCACAAACAAAAAGCCTGAATTTTAAGGAAAACTTTTAAGGGAATAATATCAACCAACCCATAAAACAAGGCACAGAGTTACAGGTTGCTTCCACATTTTAGACTGAGTTAGATAATAATACCAATTATTATAAAGCATGAGTGAATTTGTGATTTTAGGAAGGTCTTCTATTCTGAGAAAAACAGAGTCCAGAACTTAGTTATTCTTGTAAAAAATCAGGTTTGAAATAGTAGTGAGAAGGGTGCCTGGGTGACTCAGTCGGTTGAGCGTCCGACTTCGGCTCAGGTCATGATCTCACAGTTCGTGGATTTGAGCCCCACGTCGGGCTCTGTGCTGACAGCCAGCTCAGAGCCTGGAGCCTGCTTCAGATTCTGTGTGTGTCTCTCTCTCTGACCCTCCCCTCCTCACGCTGTCTCTCTCTCTCTCAGAAATAAATAAAACACTTAAAAAAATGAAATAACAGAGAGATCGGTAACTGACAAGCAAGTGATTTAAGACGTGGCTCTGTGTAAGTCAGTCCACTTAGGGCTCACCCTTTGGCTTCCATTGTGTCATATGGAGAGAATTCCTTTGTTTACTTCTCTGTTTTTCAGAGTTTTCATTAAAGAAGAAAGTCTCGTATTCTCTATCAGTGGTTTTCAAAGGGGAGTTCTCAAAGCAGCATCAGCACAACTCGAGAACTTGTTAGAAATGCAAATTCTTGGACCTCATTCCTGAACTACGAAGTCAGAGAAACTCCTGATGGATCCCACAGTCCTTGTGTTAACAAATACTTCAGGTGATTCTGATATGTGCTGAAGTTGAGAACGGCTGCCTTAACTCATTTTCTAAAATACATCGTCTTGTGCTAGCACTTAAATACTTCTGGTTTAAATCAAAGGATGTTCTATTTCTGCACAAGTAATTTCAAAGCCCTTTGCTTAAGTGGTTCTGTGTGCTTTGCATTGTTCTCGGGGCTCATCCTCCCAATGACACCTGCTGTATCTTAGTGCTTTTGGATTCACTCTTCTGCTTTATTTTGTACCCAGCTATGGGGGGTGCCTCAGGTTACCTCGGCAGAGCACGAGTGTAAGGATCTTCCTCTTTTTTTCTGATGGCAATTTGCCATTCAGGGAATTGTTAAAAAATCCACTGTAAGTGGTGTTCTAGGCAGGTCCAATTGTTTGAGGTTTGATCATCAGGTAAGTGAAATGATATTTATATATCACTTGAAATCAAAATTCTTTTTAGTTAGATAAAGACTGGTAAGTCTCATCGTAATCTTTCTCGGTGATCATTTAATTTCAGTTGGCTTAAGATGCTATTTGTATTAAGTTAACAGGGTGCTAATTTAACATAGGTTTATAGTCATTTGAAGCCATTTTCATTCATTAAGAAAAATATCTCTCTAGATTAGATTATCATAAGGGTTTGAATAGCAATAGGGATTCCTCTATGTAGGCCGGAGGATTTTCCAGATGAGTGCACACTGTTTCACCACCCTCATGAAAAGTGTAGAATTTTTTTTTACTATGGAGCGGGGCATTGACAGTGGTACCCCAGCTTTGCCTCGGCAAAACAAAAACAAAAGCAAACACATCCACACGTTTGGCACTAGATTTATAGATTGTATCTATAATTTATTATGATTTAATTATAACTAAATATAAGTATAAATTTATAAATTAAATATAAGTATATATTATAATTTCCGTATCCTGATTTATAATTTTTTAGAACTTTGTAGAATTTTTGTAAGTAGCCTTCGCACCCAGTGTGGAGCACAACATGGGGCTTGAGCTCACGACCCTGAGATCAAGACCTGAGCTGAGATCAAAACGTGGGTGCTTAACCAACCGAGCCACCCAGGAGCCCCAGTTTTTAGAACATGTTAGACATATTTAGCATCAAAATGATTTTTTTCTCTTGATTTCAGTTTTTAGAAAATAGTATTAAGCATCAGAAAATTTTTGTAGCCTGCCTGCATTCCATCCCAAAAAGTACACGGCGAAAAAACATACATCTCTGTTTAGTTTTCTAAAAGGCATACATTGCAGATGACTGTAGAAAATTATTTAATTTCCTTTGAAGAGACCTGCTGCGTAGTGTACAGAACATGTCCTTCACGACTTTGATATCCTCTCACCCCAGCAGCCATTTCAAAGCAGTTGGAGACAAGTGCCCTTGTTTGTTCCTTCCTGGGTTTTGTATCTTGCCGTTCTGAGTCTCCTAGTTTCCTTCGCTTCTCCGGATTTTACTCTCAGGGCTATCTAAGCACTTGGAGAGAATTTACTCTCTAGATACCTGGAATTCACCCACCCAAATTTTGGCCTTGGAACTCTGTACCCTTGGCCACTTGGGCAGCGATCTTGCTAAACCTCTAGTCTAAGTGATTCTAACCAGTTCAACCTTTAGAACTAATGAAGGAAATGAGGAGGCCAAGAAAATGATAATGGACCAGTAGTAGCTAGACACAATGGAATCTTCCAAGCATTGAATCTCCCTTAGTCTACCAAAATATTCGCAATTTTTTTCAGTAGAAAGGATCGTAAGATAATGAAACTCAAGTTTGTGTAATTTACTTTGTGGTAGGAGATATATGTGTGATTAACTGCAGAACTTTAACTGCATAATAAATTTGGCCACAGGTTCATTTAAGCTGAATTACCCTCAAATAGTCTTTCTTGCTTCAAATTTCAAAGTAAGAACTCCTAGCCAGGTAGCAGAATGCTTGAATTGGTTGGGCTCCCTAAGCGCCTCTTTCTGGGATGGGTGGTGCCCATGTAGAGAAGGATCTTGACTTACCAGCGAGGTAAGGTCTGCAAGAGGGTATTATATTGCTCCTTTTTCTTTGCAACACTCTTAAGTTTTATAGAATGTAAACCTATTTCTGAAATTCAGCAAAGTGTCCTTAATATATGATGCTTCTAGCAACCTTTCTGATGATTGGAGGCAGAAAAATACATTCCCTTAAGGAAATGAAAGCTTCTGAAGGGGTTTCTGACTTCCATGGAAATGTGTTTCCAAACTTTCAGGAGTCTGTAGAGCCCAAATAATTCTTAAAATTAATCTGAATTGGAGAGTTATGAAAGATAAGCAAATACTACAAGTTTTATAGAAGGCACACAAATTAGGTTCAGAATTGAACTCCTCTGCAGATTTTGATTTTAATAGCTTAATTCCTGATTTACCAATTTAATACTTACCCAGGTATTACCTACTGAATCATCTGGGTTATGAGCCAAAAATTGTCTCCATTTTGTGGCAGAATGGTAATTAACTCATCTCTAATTCTGTAAGCTATTCACAAACAGAAAAATCTTGACACCTCAGGTAGACAGTGCCCTAGTTTCAGAGGAAGAACAAGAATGGTTAAGAGCCCGTGAGCTGATGGACCTGGGTTCAAATGCATATTTTCTAACCATATAACTGTGATTGGATTTGATTTAACTTGAATATGTGTCTTATTTTTTTATTTCATATACTCATAGACAACTGGACAGATACAGCTTATGGACCAAATCTAGTTTGCTGCCTTTTTTTTTTTTTTTTCCAAAAGGTTTTATTGGGACTCAGCTATATTTTTTGTTTGTTTGTTTGTTTTTTTATAAACATATTGTCTATGGCTCCTTTCATACTACAAGGCAGAACTGAGTAACTGTTACAGAGACCACATGGTCCACAAAGCTTAAAATATTACTCCCTGGCCTCTCACAGAAAAAGTTTGCCAACTCCCAACAACGACTGTAGCTTATTGATTTTATGAGCCTATTGTCTGCTCTTCTTGAATGAGGTAGGTTTATGGAATCGGAGAAAATGTGGTCTCATCTGGTAGAGAAAAAAATACTACCTTGGTAGTTAGAATTTGAATTGTCATTGCCTTTCTATCACTTCTCTCTATTGTTAACTTGGAAGGTCAGATCACTGCTCTGATTCTTGGTATCATCATCTGTAACAAAAGGAGGTTCATCTGTGTAGTTTCCGAGGTTCTTCCTTTTTTTCTTTCTTACCTTTCTATCAGTTAGAATTGTTCCTGGATGTACCCAAAGAGTACAGCTTTCCCTAACTATTCCTGCCCAAAATAACTTCTTCCTCTGAACTCTATAATATTGGTATTTGGTTGCATATTGTATTGCAGTGTCTGTTTTATTTATATTATATGGTTATTTGCTCTTGTTTATTATTTTAAATTATAAGTTCCCTGAGAGTAGGAACTATATATTCTTCCTCTCCATATTCCTAACTGGTATGGTATGTTTGAAGTAGACACTAATTATTATTATTATTATTATTATTATTATTATTTGTATTATGGAACTTTTAGGACATATAAACAATTGCCCTGCATGTTCTAAAAGGATCTGGATCTAGTGTTTTGCACTTACATAAAATCAGTGAATGCTTTATTAGGGAAAGTCATTGAGTTGAGATAGATTTACATGGATAGAGACAGGAAGTAGACTGACCTAGATATTTGTCCTACGAGGAGCAGTTAAATGATTCAGTGAATTGGTTATCCTGCCCATGTAGGAAAGAATTATAAGAACAGTTGTGGGAGATGATAGATCTGTATTGGAGATCTAAAATTTATATCCCTAATCCAGACTATAATGTACAATTCTCATTATACTGGTGAAAGTGAAAATACTAGAGAATGCTTTATATACTATAGTGTACAGGGGAATCCAGTGTCTTAGCATGAGGGTTTTGTTTTGTTTTGTTGTTAATATTTATTAATTTTCTACAATGCACTTCAAAGTTTATTAAGATAATACAAAATGGGGCACCTTGGTTAAGTGTCCAACTCTTGATTTTGGCTCAGGTCATGATCTCATGGTCGTGACCTGTGCAGGGTCACTTGGGACTTGCTTAAGATTATCTCTTTCCCTCTCCTTCTGCCCCTCCCCCAGTCTTGAAAGAAAGAAAGAAAGGAAGGAAGGAAGGAAGGAAGGAAGGAAGGAAGGAAGGAAGGAAGGAAGAAAAATAAAATACAAAAGATGTCACCTTTTGTTTTCATTCCGTATGACAGTCGTCCAATCCACCTTCCTTCCTCGTTATTTGTTTTGTAGTTTAACGTTTGGAAGACTGTTTGAATAAGGTGTGCTTATGCAGCTCTTATTATCTTACTCTCATTGATATTTAAAGTAAGATCATTTTATTGCAATTGCAGTATCTTTGTTCTCTGATTTAGAGATTGTGACAGTTTAGTTAGTTGTTAGAAATAAGTATAACTTACCATGCAAAGACATATCATGCCTGAAGCATTGGCATGGAAAGGTGGTAGTTATTTGAACTAGCTTCAACATCAAGAGATAAACTTATTTAATAGGAAGCTTTGAAACAATATCAGAAAGACTTACCTTCCTTGGTTGGTCTTCCATGTGTACATTAATGTGATGAGAACTACATAGTACCCACAGCAGGGGGCTGCCTGCCCATGCACCATATGGTTTCCATTATATTCAGCTTAAAAAAAAAAGAAGAGACACCTTAGGCCAATGAGTAATTTCTAAATAGAATTTCAACTTGTTTTGAAAATACAGAAGAATACACAAAACTGTTTATCATTTTCAAGAACATCATGCATTGGCATAATTTATTTACTTCACTGTCTCACAAATGATAAAATATATTTTAAAAGGAAAAGGAATTCATGATCATAGCAGATTCTGATTCAACAATGACCCAAGATACATACCGAAAATAATAAAGGAGACCGTACATTTTTACTTCATTTTTAATTGTTTTGTTAGGTTCATGTAAGTTTCTAGATATGTTTTGGGGCACATAGAAGAAATCAGCCTAGGCTTCCAAAAAGCTGGATCTATCCTTTAGTAAATGAAAATAGCAGCATATAAAATGTACTCATGAGGCCCATCACGATATCTACCCACCTTTGTCCAATGTGGATATCATTCAAAAGCAAGTATGTATGATTGTGCGTGTGTGTCGTGTGTGTTTATTGTAGCAGTTCTTCAAAAGTTTTTTCACTAAAATTACTTCTTAGAGGAAGAATTGCTGAGTCTTTAAAACACTTCTTGAAAGTTTATAGGAAGCTTCTATCTACAAATCTCATAAGTATTACAGAATGATAAGAGGTTTTTGGTTGGAAAATGTTGTGCAAGGTGTCATTCCTTTCAGTTTAGAGGATTGAGAATAGTATGGACCGAAATAAATTTGCTGTCTCATTTGTATACTGGATTAAAAAAAAAATCTCTGTCTAGAATTTAAGGATGCTAGGGATAATTGTCTAGAATTTAGGGAAGCTAGGGGTAATTGAATTAATTGAACATTCAATTAAAAATCTCATGCCAGTTAGAAAATGTCTTAGCGATTATTCAAATAAGAATCCAAACCAGTTTATATGATATGACTGTGGTTGAATAGGACAAAGAAAAAGTGCAGGAAAAACAGCATCTTATGACATCATATACCAACACATGGAATTAATTTACCATTTGACTTCTGAAGATGGAGAATGGCAATTAAAATAGCAAAGTAAATATATAAATGCATCATTTATGAATAAGAAGACAGAGGGAGAGAGCATTTAGGTACTATTGAATAACATTTCATAAAACAGACTGTCTTTGAGATGAGACGTGAAAAGATTTCGTGAACGCTCCTTCTCTGGGTCCTTTTTAAGATCAGAGGCCAAATTCTGGGGCACAAAGAGCAGATTGGAAGGACACGCTTCCTTTGTCTTCTCTTTCTCTCTCTCTCTTCTACTCTGATCTCCTCTTTCTCTTCCCTCTCCCTCCATGGAGACTGAAAGAAGCTGGAGGAAGATTATTTTCCTCCCAGCCTCCTCCATCCAGCACCGCCGTCCCAGCTACGGTGAGAGACAGGACTCTTTTCCAACCTTTGGAGGAACCGCCCAGGCCCTGCCTATCATAGCAGTGAAAATCAGTTTTCCACCCCCCGTTCTTCAGCTGATGGAAAAACAAAATCATTGAGTCATAAAACTCCTCTGGATTTCAAATTCATCTTTGAGAAAAAGTAAACTGTTGTTCTTGGATGAGCCCCAGGGACTGCTGCTTAATTTCTCAGTTCATTTTCCCCTCTTAGCTTATGTATGTATACGGGTCCCTCTATAGTTCCCTTATGAAAATGTGCATTTTTAATACCACAAAAGGAGGGGAAAAAACCATTTTTTGTAAATATTCTTTCAGTAAAATTGCAATCAATGTAGTCAGAGCTAACAAGCAGATGGATGTATTTGAATGCCATTATCTTGTGTACAACGATATTATCTGTTTCATGAAAAATTCAGCAGTTTGGGCTGCTTTCGTGAAGGGAAGATGGAAGTAAAAAAATAGCAAGAAAAACATGATCAGACTCAGAATCCCTGAGGGGGTCCCATTGCATCATTTAGCAGGAGAATGAGCAATGCAGGAGAAGCAGTGATGGTAGAGACACTGTCTGTGTTCCTTATGGCATTCTTGGCTTCAGGTCCCAGTCAAGCCCCACAGCTGTAGGTGGGAGCTCCTGGGCCTGCTGAAGCATCACACCGTGACATTTTTATCATCCGTCTAAGAGAAGAAAATAAATTTGCTAACAGAATAGAGCTGGCAGGCTCATACTACCTTGTCACATTCCAGACATCTCTTGGTCTGGCCTGAGCCAGAGGAAACCGAAGTGTGGGCCAGGAAGTGTGTGATGGACAGGAAGTAGACTTAACTAGTCTGGGAGAAGAATGTGGGTGTTTTGAGAGAGGACTATGTATTTTCTTTTAATTGGAGATTTGATAAATGAAAATACTTGGGCTGCCAGGGGCATATGACCTCAGTTTTATTCTCTATAGGCCAAGAATATATTGACATGAGCAAAACGGCATAGGAATGTGTGCTGATTTCTTAAGATAATGCACATAGTGAGGAAAAACAATCCAAGCAAGACCTCTACATACATACAAAAATTTCGAAGTTTTCTATCACCTGATGTGGACATACGAACTCCTTAGAAATCTCATACAAAGTGACTTCTACTTATTTCTACAAATTGGCTTATTTCTTTCTTCACCGAATATATTCTGTGCCATAACACTCCGCCTCCCTCCCCACCCCCATCCATTTTGTTTGGCTTGTAATATCCTGTCCTAATAACGCAGACATGGAGCTTTTTAAAGTCCTCTCCTTCTTAAAAAAATGTACTTTAAGTTTTATTAACTTAGTGAAGGTTACCTGGGTGACTCATTTTCTTTTTTGAATATCTATTAAGTATGGTTTGTACCATCCATTTTTCACAAAGAAGGCCTTTTCTTGGATTATTGCTCATGGCATCTTCATGTCTGCAACTGGACTGTGAGTCATTTGAGGTTAATCTTAGTGACTCCAACATCTAACAAACTGCTCTGAACACATTAAGCAGCCAGAAAGTATAAGATCAAGAGTGGTGTAATTTATGTTTTTGCAATTAAATTGTGTGAATGATGGCGTTGGATTATTGTAGAGAATTCAACTTAACATGATGTTATTATCATAAGATTTCATACAAGTAGATTCCCTTCACTCAGTAAGATGAAACTTTAAAAATGTTGCTTTTGTTTATGTCTCTGGGTTATCTTAGTAAAGAGAGATTGTCATGTGAATTAATTTTTTTAGGAAAAATAATGTAAGACTACCAGTTTGATGCAGGTATCCTCAGAAAAAATTTTAAGAAGCATTGATATATATATGGCAAATATACACAGATAAACACACACATATGACTATGACATAACACATGATAATTAAAGCAGTAGTACTTAAATCCTTTTCTTCTACTGTAGTGAAACCAAGGGCCTTGTAGGAATTAAGTTTGCTCTGGGGGAAAATAGTTTCCCAAATAAGTTTTCTCACATCTGGGGGATGTGAGACTGGGCTAGGGGAATAGTCACGACCTTTTCCAGTAGACAGATATTTCCATTATATAGATTCCACAGTCTTAATTTTCTTCTTGACTTCTTCTATGTGCTCCTTTTCCTGTGTCTGTTCATTTCCCTTCCCAGTCTTGAGATTTTCCTCACTTTGATCCATCTCCTTCTATTCTTTCTTCTTTTCATCTTCTGTTCCTCTCTTAGCCAATAATGGCCATAAAATTTCACTGGACGTAGTTCTTTAACAGTTCTACTAAAATAATATGTAATTTGAAAATCACTGCTGATATTACATCCTTCCTTTTTTATATGCTACATTAAAATTATAGTCTTTCTATCTACATATTTCACTAGCAATGAAATTAACATGATTTTCTTTCATTCTAATATTAATAGCTTGAATAAAGTATATTTTAATTTTTTACTTCTAAATGATGCTTCATAAGAAGTGATGAAACAACGAATTTTTCTTCATGATGACCATTTCTATTAAAAAATTTCTCTCTGCTGGGATTAATGAGGCAGGTAGTTAGATACTTTATAGAGATGTGTTTTACAATTTTTAGGTGGACAGGAGTACTATATTTAAATTCATGTAAAAACCTGATAGAAATTACCTGAAAAGTGAAATAGCAGAGAGTAGAGTTGGGTTTTTTTTGTAGGATACTGCGTATGGAATTTATGTAAAATTCTAGCAAATGAAAAACACTAGACAAATCACTTTAAACAATGTAAGTCAAAGGGTTCTTTTATAAAGAAAGTGCATATTTTACATTTATTGAGTATAGATGACTTGACTATAATAGCAGAAGTGTCTGTGAGCAGATGTGGGATATAAGGTATTTAATATTTCTTTTCTGATTTACTGTCTTGTAAATATGTTAGGGACTATGTCTTTAAGTTTGACCTGGTATACTGCATACAGTACAGAGTAAAAATGCTTGCAAAATATTATTGGCTAGAGGTTGGAAGTCTTCAGATTTAATGAGATTTATATTAAGAACAGTGGCCACTTCTTGCAGTGACAGTAGATGACAACTGAGTATAAGACCCACAGAAATGTCATCATATTTGTTGGTGCAAATTCTAAAGAAAGCTACTCTTGTGATCATCATGACTGGTGGTGAGACTGAGTTATGGCTGAGAACGTAGTGTCTGTGTAATACCTTTTGTTGTACCCAGGGCTCTGAATACAGGAGAAGGCTTTATTGAATGCTGTTTGCAAGACATAGGAGCTTTAAAAATAGAGATGGGCTGCTTGCTCCCACTCTGTGAAATGTTACCTCTCCTCTAAAATAATTGAGGGTAACTTAATTGTTTTTTTTTTTTTTTTCAATTTGAGAGTAACTTTAGACCTTGAATCAAGAACATCATGTAAGTATGTTGTTTTAAATTCTCTATTACTATGTAATAAATTGAGGAGACTATATTGGCACTGACTTGCCACTCATTTAGGTCTCAAAATGACAGCTTTCACTCTATCAACTTGTAAGCATTGTTATTCTGCCTATCTCCATGATTATGAACAAATTAAAATTCAAGATCGAAATATTGGTATCAGTTGAGAAAGCTGCCAAGTCTTTAAGAAGAACCTATCTTTTATGTTAAAGTCAGAATTTATTCTGTGGAACAAAGAAAAATGGCAGGTATACATTCCTAATTTGGTCTGATTTCACTGTTTTCCAGAGGCTTGAGGAAGGTTAGAAAGGAAGTTATGGGATTAAAAAAAATATTTAATCTAAGTTGTAAAGGAGCTTGGAACCACACCACAAGCATCATAATTAACTTTAATAATTATAAATGTAAATGCAGACAAGCCACAAGGTTTTAATGGTGTGCCACATGCTTCTGCTAATTATTTTAGAGTTTGGACACATTCAGTGCCAGCTAATTATAAACCCTGCTATGGAAATCATCTGTTTATATTAGACTTATTGATCTCTAGTGTTTAAGCAATATGAAAAGGGAAATCTACAATGCTGGACCATCTGCTTTGTATTCCTAATTGCTTTTAAGGAATCAAATATATAAATAGTCAGCTTTTTATATATTGGGCTTCAAACTCTTTCAAGAAACATATTGTGCAAACCCAAGTGAATTTTTTAAAAAGCCTATTTAGAATGTTTCTACCCTGACTCCTCTCAAGGACCCTCTACCCCCTTACACTCAAAAATGCCCTCCTATGACCTTTTTACAAGATCTTGAAAGCATATTTTCTCCCAGATCTCACAGACTGGTCAAGGTAGCTGAAACTTCGGATATTTACCCTATTTTAATTAGATCTTTTTATTTCTTTCCTAAGAAGGAACCCTTTTCCCAATCTGTCCCCACATCCTTATGGTCTTGAATATTTATTGCCATTTCACACTATGGGAAGATGGCAAGGAATGAATGTCCAGGCGAATGGTTCCATCTTGTAGGAGATGTTTAACTTTATGGGAAATTAAATCTACTGGTGTGTGGAATAGATGCCAGTTAGTAGGACCAGACAGCATTACCTCTCATCACTAACAAGTCTGGCGGGCAAGTCTTCTCTTAACTTTGAGTCTTGCGGGCTGCCCGGCCCAGCCGGTTAAGCATCAGACTTCAGCTCAGGTCGTGATCCTGTGATTAGGGAGTCCGAGCCCTGCATCAGGCTCTGTGCTGACAGCTCGGAGCCTGGAGGCTGCTTCCAATTCTATGCCTCCCCTTCTCTCTACTCTCTCTCTCTGCCCCTGCCCTGCTCACACTCTGCCTATCTCTCTCGTAAAAACAAATAAACATTAAAACAATTAATTGAGTCTTGTGATTCTGCAGGGAGGTTGGATTTAGATGAAGAAAGAATTGGCTTCTTAGAATGGGGTCGTTTGCTTCATCCATTATTGCCTTGATGGTTATTAGAGTGTTCCAATAACTGGCTTTAAAAAATCTACATATTAAAAATCCTTATTTGTCCCTTTGACACACCCATATTAAGTCATAAAATTATTGGCTTAAATTAGTTGTTCTTATTAAACTAGGAGTTCCTCTTCTTAGGCTCCTATAACTGATATACCCCACCAACACTAGTGAATAGAGGCTGATAATTAATATATATTATATGTGCTATATGACTATGTATAATAATTACTATATTTCCCCCCTATATTAGGGAGCCCTTTATTAGCTTTTGTGAACAATATAAAGTTAGGATTGATTTGTAATTTTATAGAAACATTCATTACATGATATAAACATGAAATATGTTTTTAGCTCTTAAATACATTTATCCTTTTAGTCATATAAAAGTTATGAATTTTGTACCAAGGGATCAACAGAAGAAAAGGTACGAATCTGGCATTCTTCTGTAATTACACACTTAAACACCAACACAGAAGGCTTGGACAGGCTGAAGTTTAATAACTAACTCCAAACAGTTGACCAGAAAGGGTATAGAGAAGAGTCACACTAGTTACAAGAATCCAAAAAAACCAGAAACAAAAACTCCCAGAACAAAAACAAGTGCCTTTACTGGTGTTTGGGAGAGGTACTGATATGGTTCATCATGCTCTAAAGAGAAGATTTAATCTAAAAATATCTGCAACCATCCGTAATGTGTAGCCACGTATTTTGGGTAAACATTTGTATAATATATATGTACATACACAGATCCCAAGGTTTGTTCAAATAACGAGGTATGTCAGAATGATTGTGATTTTCCTCTGATGAATATCTATTAGAAATCTGCCCCTCTGAGATATTTTATCTGCCTCTCAAAAAGGCCCCACTCATTCTGCTTTTTTTCTGTAGTTTCGAATGGATGTTCTTTTACCTACCATTTAGTCCTTGTACGGTGGGCCGCTGGCGTCTCTGAGTTTTAATGTTGGCACACATATAATTGTGGGGCAGGCCTTCTGTATAATCTAAGTTCATTCTAATCAGAGCTACAGGTTTCCTTCAGCTCTGCAGTGAAAAGAGAATATTCAGAAAGTCAGAAAGAAATTAGGAGCTTTGTTAAAAGGTGCTTTAAACAGCTCATGTTCCCCACGCCCTCAAAGAAAGTTACAAATCAAGAGAGCACAACTGGTAGCTACATTATCAAAGCCCTTCTGATAATGCTACCATTTAAATTGGATAATATTGTTTAATGGGCTTTTTAAAAGCAGCCATCCTTTGGATCTGACACTCCAGCATGATTATCTTCCATTCCCATTTAAGATTACAACAGTCCAGTGATAATTATAACATCCATTTCCATCTGGAGTTCAAGGGACTCATACATGTGAATATGGAGAGAGAGTTGAACGGCTTCTGTTAGTAAAGTGGACACTAATTTGATATTTGTGACACCTGCCATTCTATTTTTCGTTTCTATTGCCTACATGAAATATCTTTTCCCCAGGTCTTTCTTGCCACCAGCAAGTTGTCATTTTTCTATGAGTTGTCTTCATGATATTGCTTTTATGGACACTAAAAATAGAAAAATAGAGAAATTACTGTCACCCGAATTTTATTTGTTGTAAACCTAGATAATTTCAAAGGCACAGTTTGCTCATTTTTAGTTGGTATTTAAGAGAAATTCCATTGTCTTATTAAACTCACATACTTCCTAATTTCTCTCAATTTCTCCTGAAGAAGGAAGCATTTTTATTACTAGTTGTTTATTTTTTTTAATCTAAGACCAAAGACAGTACTTGATACATAGTAGGGCTTTAAAATTTGTTAAAGCATTATTGAACGGACGACTTTAACGAATATTTACGTTATCATCAGAGTTCTTAATCAGCTGCTAAAAGGTGAAGAATTATTAGAGTGAGGCATATGAAGCTACAGTTTTGTAGGTAAAAAAACAGCTGAGCATCAGCAGTTTCGTATGGTTCAACTTAATGCTTTCTTATTTTTAAAAATTATTTTGGGGCACCTGGGTGGCTCAGTCAGTTAAATGTCCGACTATGGGTCAGGTCATGGTCTCACGGCTCCTGAGTTGGAGCCCTACATCTAGCTCTGTGCTGACAGCTGGCGCCTGGAACCTGCATCAGATTCTGGGTCTACCTCTCTCTCTGTCTCTCTCCCGCTCATGCTCTGTCTCTCTCTTACTCAAAAATAAATAAACATTAAAAAGTTATTTTTAAAAATTATCTTAGCACCCAATGTGAGGCTCAAATTCAGGACCTAAGATCAAGAGGCCCACGATCTACAGACTGAGTCAATCCCCAACTCAGTGCTTTCTAATACAATAGTCTTCTCCCTCATATATTTTCTTCATAAATGAGAATGTGTGTGTGTGTGTGTGTTTACTGGAATTAAGCAATTCTTTCTTAACTATAGGAGTGCAGTGAGGAAAGCCGAAGTGGTGGGACAAAGTTTTTGGCTGACCAGTGTGGCTTTTATTGACTAATTGTGTCTATTTTATCAGCCATTAAATGGGAAATTTGGCATGTGCTCACACAAAGTTTCTACTTTGACAATTATTGACCAACCTACTTTACAGATTCTTTCTTGTGTATATTAGGTGTGGATTTGGTATCAGAGACACTTTTCTTCCTGGTGAGACTCTTCACAGGTCACATGGGATTTCCCTCCACTAGAAAAACCCATCTTGGACATTGGGTTGGGTTGGGTTGTGTCAGTCTGTCAAATCTACATCCTGTACGAATACCTACCGGTCCCTGTTTTGGATTGTTGGCAGTCTTCCTTCTGAGTTTATTGAGGAAATTAGCAGATTGAACTATAACCTACCCTACATACCAGATTTTAGGAAAGCAAGATAAACTGTGACACAATCTGCAGTATTGGTTTAAATCTCATGTGTCATGAATAGAAGTGCGACTTCATAAAAGGCACCTTCAACATGTGATTTAAATTGTAGTACATATTTTTTGCCCTATCCTCGCTTCGAGATGGACTGATCATGCTTAGAAATTCTTGGAAATTTGGATTAATTAGGTTCTTATCATATGCCTCCCCATGAGTTCAAACTCTGAAACTAGTGTGTGGCTTTCTCACACATTCTATATTTTGGATAGTAATCATCTAAGTACTAATCACCTAAAAGGGGCTAAATGGTATCAGAATATTAAATGTAAAATTCATTATGTGCTCGCCTCCTGTTGTTTCTTTATAAATTACATATACTGATCATCTTTTATTCTTTATTTCTGTGCTGAGATAATTTAAACTCTTAATTTTGGTTAGCATTACCACTGTTACTAACTTCCGTTTTTGTAGTGAAAACCATTAGGGTAAAAATGGAAACTCAGTAAATTTCTTTCAGTGAAGACCGAATCTTAGTATGAGAATCCAGTCAGCCCCTTGTGAGGCTGTGATGCCCTCCAAATACACAAAACATAGGATGAGATAATTGAATTTGGCCTCTGGAGTGCCAAGAAGACCACAGTCTGGGGATGCATGGTGTCCTCAGAGGATTAGCACAAGATTGCTACTCATATAATTCATATAATTCCCATTTTTAAAGCCCCAGCCAAACTTTTGCATTAGAATCCCAGAAACAGCACTCTTTGGGTGTGAAACATACCTCCCTCCCTCCTTTATTTGTTTTTAAAGTAGGTACAATAAGGAAGGGATGGTCCTGCCATTTTACATTATTTCTTTTATATTACAGTGGGAGCTCCCTAACTAAAATTTGAGTTTCCGGCAAACATCGTGAAATAGCCAAGATATTAAACTCACCTAGGTTAAGAGTGGGACTGACCTCCCGCACCCCCAACCATAGTGGGGTTTGTGAGGAGCTATAATTGGGGTTCACGAGATGACATCAGATGATCCCTGTTAACATTTGGTTCATTGCAGAAGTCTTTTGGGGGGAACAAACAGGGATATTTTAGAGTCGTAAAACAAACGTTAGAAACTAAACTTTCATCTTCTCTGATTACACGACAGAAAGGGTTAAAATTTTCTATGTAGATCACTGAAGTTTTATTATATAAGATGACCTTAGGAACTGTCATCTCCCTTGAATTTATACAAAGAATTCAAAGTAAAGGTTTTCTAGGTTACACTTCTTTTTTCAACCCTTTGTCCTGTCAGCTCAGTCCTTGATATCTTCATCTGCCGACATGCCCAGATGTGCAGTGAATGTTGATTTGAGCTGGCCCCTCAACCCCTCCCTGCTGGTGTCATTAAAACCAGGGAGGCAGCGGCTCCCCTGGCATCTTTGGCACGGCTTGGCTTTACACCGCGGACTAAATTATTGATGAAGAGCACTTCTGTCGCAGTGTGTTTTACCCACCTTTAAATGAAACAGTGAGGATTGAGCTGTCACTGCCTCCTCACTCCCTGCAACTTCTACATGACATTTATGATGTGGTTCAGATTGCACCGAAGCAATTAATTTCCAGTGGAGTCTGCACTAAGAATGAAGATCCCTGACAATTACTGAGGGCTGGTTTCTCAATGAGCCCACGACGCGCTCATCAATACTGTACACAAAAGGAAAACATCACAATTTATGTAAAAGGGTCTCTGGGATTTGTGATCCTTTCCTCCTCCTCAAATGGAGTTCTGGATTCCGGGACTTTGGTCCTTCTCTGTATTTCTTTGAGAGGATGGGTGGACCTACCTTCTCGGCACATATTTTACAGATGCCTGCCAACATTTTTCTACAGTTTTGTTGGCTACATTATATATTTATTCTAGATGAAGCTTTTGTCTGCTTGATTTTGCCAGTAAAATATTATTCGATATTTGCATTCAGTTCCTCGGATGATTCTGTTACACTTATTTTTCAATTCATCCAGTGAGTGAAATAAGCAGCATATGCATGCATATATGTGTGCCTCAGCACCTGTATATGTATACTTCAGTATGTATATGCATATGTGAGTTGTGTGTGTATATATGCATCTATATGCATATTTTTCATAGAATACAATAAATATTTCAAGTGTATAGAATCTAATATTTTATCAGTTATCATAAAACATTTTTTCTACCTTTTTCTTTTTAAAAATTATAAAAAACTTAGTTCAGATTAGCTTGGAGGAAATACAGTCTTTGTAATATAATATTTAAAAGACATGCAGTTTTAGCATTTGAGAATATGGGTTACCATGAACCTACGCTATTCATATCATTAAAAAATCCTTAAAATGATCTTAATTAATGTATTTAAAGATATTTGTAGTTAACCTGTCCTTCCGAAGGCTTGAATGTCAATTATTTCCTTAAAAATATATTCCTCCTGGATTCCTGTTTGCAATATTAATTTTTGTAGTCAAGTTTTTCCTCATAGGTCGACTTCTGTTTTGTCTAAACTGCCACATACTCAGCAAGAGTGTATTGTGAATTAATGAGTTTTTAATTTTTGATTTCGTTCTCATTTAAATACTACACGGGCTTTAGAGCCCATGGTTAAAATGTTAACAGGCAAAGTAGAGTCATTCTGTGCAAAGGTGCTTCTGGGACACGGCTGCCTCCATCTGTATTGAAAAGGCACCATTTAGCGAGACACTAAGGAGTGGGGACTTCCGGTGGTAAATTCAGACAAGATCCAAGAAATAGTTTGTGTACTAGTAGACTGCAGTTTGACAGAATATATATTGTTTCCATTAGATACTTGAGGAGGACTTCCAGAAGCAACATCACAACCCTGGTGAAAAATCAAAAGGCATTTATATGCCATTATTCACCTTCATGCACCCCCTGTCCTCAGTACATACTCACTTTCAGTATTTGTCTGGTGAGGTGGACCAAAGGATGGGGGAGTACTTACCATATTTGTCTAACTCAAATTTGATGGTTTTTTTTTTTTTTAGCCCTGTTGAAATCAAGATAAATATCAAATGAAGGATTTCTCCTTAAAATTCAGAATTTGAAGAATCATGGAATTCTTCTTTAAGACAACTTATTGTACTAAATCACCTTTTCTGTACTTTAAGAGATGATGATTCAACAACATAAGTTTCAGGAAAGAAACCTCATCTTAGTATTATCTGATCTTGCCTCAACTACTATGTATATTTTGTACATATGTATATTGAAGAAAAATATGGTCTATTTGGGCCTGTCATTTGGTCAAAAGTGGTACAGTTCCCCTACCTCCCAAAAAAGAAAGAAAAGAAAAGAAAAGAAAAGAAAAGAAAAGAAAAGAAAAGAAAAGAAAAGAAGGAAGAAAGAAATCTCTCATTGCTTTTGATCATGATATTTTGGGCACACTGGTGCATGCACTCATACATGTACATATACAAATAAGTTGATAATGACATTGCTATTTGGAGATATTTTTTTAGCAAGCTGTGCCCTTTTTGACTTAAGAGATATATGAGAAGTCTTTGGGATATCAGAAAAGAAAATTCTAATTATGATCAATCTAAAAAATTAAACAGTGATCCATTTTTTGAGTACTTATTCCATCTCCCAGGCACGCTGTAATGACGTGATCTCCTTGACTCCTCACAACAGCTTTCTGAGGCACTCTTCTCTTTCTCATTGATAGGTAAGGAAAGCAAGTCTTAGAGAGTTTGCATGATTTGTTCCAGGCCACAGAGTCAGTTGGTAGCAAAGTTAGGACTCTATCGTATGTCTTCCTTACATCAAAGTCCAACTTCTTTTTTTTTTTTTTATGTTTATTTATTTTTGAGAGAGAGAGAGAGAAAGAGAGAGAGGGTGGGGGAGGGACAGAAAGAGAGGAAGACAGAGGATCTGAAGCAGGCTCTGTGCTGACAACCTGATGTGGGACTCGAACTCACCAACTATGGTCATGACCTGAGCTATATTCAGACACTTAACTGACTGAGCCACGCTGGTGCCCCAAAGTCCAACTTCTTATTGGTCTACTATATTAGATTCTTTGGTGGGTATACTTCACTCTGTTTGGTATGATTCGTAATTTCAAAAATTATTTTTACTTGTGCAGAAAAAATTTGGTGAGCTAACTAAGTCACTGGCTTTATTTTTAGTCTTTTTAGTTGGAATCTGGAATCTGGGGCACATTCTTTGCCTTTTTCATGTAACACAGATAGTGGTGACCATTTGCCCACTACTAATGGATAGATGAAAACATGATCAACTGACACTTGTAAAACTTCACAATTTATGCTTCGGAGTATTTGTTAGAGTTGATTTTTTTTTTGTTGTGAAGAAACATAAAATCAAAAAAGTAGTAAACTTAGATTATGTGGTTAGTTATATAAAAAGTTTATACTAAAACCCACCATTATTTAATATTCAGCTAATATAAAAAATCTTTTTTTTTTTTACTCTACATTCCCAGTAAGTCATAGACCTATGAGACTTTCCTTTTCATTTAATAATTCCTTCCACCTGCATTGTATATCTTTGGCTCACTTATTCTGGGTCTTTAAGTCAGATAACTGAGATTTTTAAAATAATGTTCCTGAATTTGGGACAGCCAGCAAATCACCTTCAGACTGTTGTGTTTCTATTGGCCTATAGCTATTGAGTTGTGAATGGAATGCTTTCTCATTGAATTGAAGTTGTTAATATGAAGAATAAGCAAATGCATTTACCTGTTACAGGTTGAATCCCTGGCTGTATGTTTTCAGAAATGTAGTATTATCTGGAAAGACAAAACTTTCTTAGATAAAAAAGTACATAGAAAGAGATGGAATAGAAGTTTAAAGACCTGAGTTCACATCAAAGATACTCTACTTACTTGCTCTACAATCCTGAGAGTCACTTAACATATGAAATTGTTTTACCATGTATAAAATGAGGATAATTTCACCACTGAGGATATTACTCCTTCTCAGGTTATTCGAGTTTCAGTAGCTAAGATATGGAAACAACTTAAATATCCATTGATGGATGAACGGATACAAAATTGTGATATATGTATGCAGTGGAATATTATTCAGCCAAGAAAACAAGCGAAATCTTGCCATTGTGCCAACATGGCATGATGCTAAAAGAAATAAGTCAGACAGAGAAAGACAAGCCCTGTATGATTTCTCTTATATGTGGAACAACAACAACAAAACCAACACCAAACAAACTAAAAACCAAAGCCAAACAGAGCAAAAGACCCACTAAGCTCTTAGACACAGAGAACAGATTGGTGGTAGGAAAACAGAGGTGGGGAGTGAGAGTAATGGTTGAAGGGAATTTAAGAAGAAGAAAAGTCAGTATTTTATATTAAATTAGAGACATTGAATTGGAATCTAAACTTACAGAGTTTAGAGAACCTGTTATGAGCTAATTTCCTACAGTAATAAGAAACTAAACATCTAGATTGAAATGTCCTTTTTCTACATGTAAGAATAAAAATAAAAGTAAATTAAGCCTTATCAGTGCAGCTATAATTAAAGGAAAGACAGTAATAGAAAGATGCGGAAAGATGTCAGATGATAGTTCTAGTATATCTAGTGCTTCACTGTATATTTCATCAGTTTGAAAGGATTTAACCTCATTTATCTGCAATTCCCTTGGTGGGGGAGGGGAAGTGATGATGTATGTGGAAAACATTTTCAATGGTAAGCTGCTAGATGAATATAAAAGCACCATTACTAGAACTTTTCATATGTGTTTCACATATATATCCATCTAAAATATCAATCTCAGAGAAGGAGGAGGGCGTAACAGGATTGCGTTTAGCGTCATAACAGAATTCAAATTACCTTGACTCAAGCAAGACTGAGTTTGTATAAAAGAAGAGCAGAGGTTGCAGTCTAGGATAGATACAGCGTTTCTATTCTGTCTTCAGGGATACCTTCTCTGTCTTCTCCGCTCTGCCATCCTACTTCATGGCTTCAAGCCTCAGTATCACCTTTTAGCCTAAAATTGACTTTCAGAGGTCTAGTGATTGCACCTGTATTTTTGGGAAGGATTAGGAAGGAGAGGGGAAGGTCAAAAACAGCTCTTCATAAAGATTTTCCTAGAGCCCCACCCCATGATTGCTACCTTTGATTCATTATGAGGCTGGGAAATATTTTCTTCTAGCTGGGTAGATTCCTGGAGTCCTCTTGATGAATGAGAAGGAGATCATGGATATTGTAGGCAACCAGTGACCTACGCTATGGACTGTCTGTGACTTGGATTCTCTCCATTGTAGACTATGTTTGACAGAATGATGGTGCTTTTTTTAAAAAAAGTTCTCTATAATTTTAGCCTCTTGAAACTAAAATTACCCCAAACATTTCCAACCTGGAATTTTTTCAGCATCAATTCAGTAATGATTATAAAAATTGGCATTTGTAGGGGTACTTGGGTAGCTCAGTTGGTTGTGTCCCACTCTTGATCTCACTCAGCTCAGGTCATGATCTCACGGTCCCTGCACTGACAGTGTGGGGTATACCTGGAATTCTCTCTCTCTCTCTCTCTCTCTCTGCCCCTCTCCCACTCATGCTTATGTGCTCTCTCTCTCTCTCTCTCTCTCAAAATAAATAAATAAAAAACATTTAAAAGTTGCCAGTTGTAATTTTTACTAAGGATACTTTGTCTAGAAAAATTATTTTTTAGTGTGCTATCTTGGTGCCATTACAATCACATCTGAGTTAGGGTCACAAACGTGCATTATGAAGTAAGAATCATTCCCTCTTCAGTTTTCCAGAAAATGATGGTAATTTTTTAAGAACTGATTTTACCATGGGATATTTGGGTAGTTCTGGAATTTTCCAGCATTTGAGGAGACATATGGTATTTAGTAACATTACCTGAGCTTATTTTCTCAAAAATGATATCAGAAACCTTTCAAAACCCCACTAAATAAAATGAATCAATACAGGTAAATGAGTCAATATACATAAAACACTTTAGAACAGTGCTTAGGATAAAAGTTACTTCTCTGGGAACACCTGGGAGGCTCAGTCAGTTAAGCATCCGACTCTTGGTTTTTGGTTCAGGTCATGATCTGACGGTTCCGGAGATCACTATCTGTGAGAAGCCTGCTTGGGATTCTCTCTCTCTCCCTGCCTCTCTCTGCCCCTAACCTGCTTGTGCTCTCTCTCTCTCTCTAAGTAAAGAAATAAACTTTAAAAAGTAACTTCTCTATAACGGTAGCTTTATACTGCATTACTTTTAGTGTTAAAATGACATTCATTAATAAATATATTGAAACTTTTTGAAGACAGAGAATTAAAAAAAAAAGATGGAGGGAAATGCTTTCTCTTTCCAGGCCTCATTAGACAGAAATATATCAGAAATATATTAGAAAATATGAATGGCACGCATAGCTTGGAAGTCCCTTGTCACTGAATTGCTTGGTATATTTCTTTAAAGTGTCATTTTTCTCCAGTGAACTCAAGCAAATTCAAAAGACCTATATCTATTTCTTTTATAAGTATTAGTGGAAAGAGTGCCAAATAAACATCTCTCAATTTACGGCCAATGTGACTAATGTTCATGATATAGTTGTCTCTTCCCATGAAAGAGTGAAATGAGCTTTGGATCTGAATGTTGAACCTTCTATTAATGACAAATCTTTCTGGTCAGAATGGAGGTAAGTATTTCCATTGTCATCCTGACTGATTTTTCGCTTTTGCTGCCTTTCCATAGGACAGCCAGGAGAGATTGCCATAGAACTAATTAATGTCTGATAGATTGAACCAAATACCAGTGCAATTCAGAAAATTGTTTATTAGCTCTTATAAAACATAACCAAAATCTAGCAACATGTAGATAGCATTATCATATTAACAAATATGTGAGGGAATTTTCTTGCCAAATTAGTGTATTCAAGAGAATTCATGTTACACTCTCTTCCAGACTGTATCTCGTTTACTTGATGTGTTGGTAGGTGCAGAGGTATGTGTGAAATATTTCCTGTGAAGGAAGCACTGTGCTTTCATAGACCTCTATTGTCTCTGAGTAAGCTACCACAAGGGAGAAATAAGGGTCATGTGTCATATATGCATGGCCAAAGTATAGAAGATTTATGACTTAGTGAATATGTAGATATAGTCGTGTTCTTGACCAATCTGGCGAGCTGTCCTTGAGTATGTCTGAGGTTTCGCATTAAAAAAAAAAATACTTCAAAGACAGAAAGAGACAAACAATTACATACCTGCTGTCTCTGAACAATGGGGTAGCATTCTCTGAATTCACAAACATAATGACTGCTCATCCCATTCTCTTGGGGGAGTGGGGTGGGAATTTCCATATTTTGCTTTCTAGGCACTTTCAAAGCCATTTACTGCTATAATTCATATACCATTGGATTAAGAGACATATGTCTCTAATATCAGTAAGAGCCTATGTGATGGATTTACTGATTTAAAGAAAAGAAAAAACAGAGAAAAAAAAAAGAACTTAGGGTCTCATTTGCGATGAGTCTTTGTACTTCAAAGTGCAGAATGATAGGAGAGAGCATCTATTTGCTGCATCCTTTAACAAGGAGATACATAATATATCTTACACTGATTGGCCGACTGACTTGCACTTTATTATAATTCAAGTTTCTTTATGGCTTTATGCTCTTCTCGGGTCTCCCTGGTTAAGAACAAGCTTGGGATGTTTTAGGATTTTCCATAAAGGTGCTTGATCCTGAAGAGCTGAAAATTGATGCTAGAGGAATATTTTTGCTAAGGAATGAATGCTGTGGAATGTTCTGGCAAGATATCACTTTTTTTCTTGTAGAAGTTGACCACAGTTTGCTACCAGTGCCTAGTGTGTAGTAACTTTATTTCCTCACACTAGCACACTGCTCGTTACAGTGCCTGTGATATGATACTACTATGTTCTCTCACTCAGGCCATTATCTAACTCTCGGGTCCAAAGGGTAGATTTTCTGAAGTATGCATTGACTTCCAAACTGCTCTGTACTACCCTTAAATTGCGATTCTTGGAGACTGTCCATTTTCCAAACTCTAAGAATTCTTGGCAGCCTGGGGAACGAAACTGAAAACTGTTGGAGTCATTCCTGGCTCTCCCTCATCACCCTCACATCCAGTCATTTGCTTTATCCTTTTCATTTCACCTCCCAAAGCTTCACACATCCTACTGAGGGTTTCCATTCAGACATTGTTCCCATTTATGTTCACATCGCTTGCCTGGATTACCGCTACAGGCTCTTTCTCAACTGAATTCTCCGTATCTTTTTCTGTTGACTCTAAAGGATATTACCACTAGATTGAGCTTCTTAAAACATAGATTTGCATCTATTGACTCATTGATGAAAACCTCATTTATTATATCCCCAAATGTTCCAAGCTTATCTCTCCCCCTTATTCCACTACTTTTGAGCCTAATTGGGGTACTTGATTTTCCCTGAATAGTCTCTGTAGTTTCTGTAATCTTCTACCTCCATGTCTTCATCCATGTTGCTGCCTCACACTAGAGTGTTCTTTTTCTTCATTGTTCTTCTTACAGTCGTATATAGATTCCAGTTCCATGTAAATTGTAGTCTCTTTCATAAAGACTCCCTGACGACCATATCTGAAGGCCACCCTTACCTCCTTTAAATCCCCATGACTGTGTTACTGATAGTTCTGTGCTATATATTCTGCTTCAGAGGAATTTGTGTACTTGTTACCTTCCTTTCTCTATTGTGAGTTCTTTTTTTGTTTGCTTATTTTTGAGAGAGAAAGAGAGAGATATTGAGAATGAGAGAGAGAGAGAGAGAGAGAGAGAGACACGTCGGGGAAAAGTAGAGAAAGAGGGAGGCACAGAATCCGAAGCAGGCTCCAGGCTCTGAGTGGTAAGCACACAGCCCAACGTGGGGCTTGAACTGTTCATACAAACCGTGATATCATGACCTGAGCTGAAATCAAGAGTCAGACACGTAATCAACTGAGCCACCTCGGCGCCTGTACTGTGAGTTCTTTAAAGACAAGGACTCCTTGTTCTTGTCTTTGTCTCTTCATTTTCTAACTTGATGGATTTCATATCGTAGGAGCTCAGCTATTCATTAAATAGAATTCTTGATGATGTAGGGAAAAAACATTCTTTTTAATTCATTTGACCTAATATTAACATAAAACTCTATGAGTACTTTGTTTATTTTATGAGAATAGATTTTCCATAGGTCCCATCAGGCAGAAGTACATGAACTTAAACAAAAATATTAGATAAAAGAGACTATTGCGAATTCAGTTTATACTACCTTGCATATACCTAATTGTACCCTCAGATTATCTCTGCTTGTGACTCACAAACCAGAATATACCACAGTCTTTATAATAATTTTGATCATTTTGATAGCAGAGACTTTGGTATGGAACTGTGTAAATTCAAACTGTTTTCTCACACATCACACACATTTTCCTCCTGTCTCTTGGAGGAAGAGTTGTTCCTGAGCCTTTCCACGATTAATGCCACCATCTGTGCATTTTTTTTAAACCTCATTCTTTTCTGTCTGTTCTGAGACTTATACCATAAAGTCTTTCTTCTCTCACAAGTCTTTAAATTCTTCCCCTTTCCACTAACTGCTTCCTTTCAGCCAAAAATGTGCTCAAGTATTCCCTTACTTCAGCCACAGTTTTTCCCAGCTACTATAATACTTTCTTTTTTTCCCAGCACCACCAAACTCCCTGAAAACAAGTCTACTGTGGGTTCCTCCATTTTTGTGCTCTGTATCTGTTTACTGTGGTTGGGTTCTATATTATCTCCCCATTGATAACGCTTTTGGGAAGATATCTCACTTTTTTATATCTAGGCATGTCTTTTCATTTACAAATCAAATATTTGGTGTTATTTTGAGAAAACCAGCAGTATCTTTCTTGATACTCTTCTCTTCTAGTATACTACTGTCTCATGATCTTTTTCCTGCCTTTGTTTAAAACAAAAACTTATGCAGCATCAACTAGGTACATTGTGTTAGACATAATGAGGGTACAAAGGCATAGCCTATCATTGCCTTAAGATTTAGTCATGGATATACAATCTATATATTATGCATAATATATATGCTATATAATAAGTTATGTAATAAAGCTTTACAATTCAGAATAATTATTGTGTCAAGTGGATGTAATGTTTTGGGTGTGATGTAAATTTCTTAACTATATACCTTCTGTTCAGAGGCTGGTACCTGAAATATTGTTATTGCTTATTACAATGAGTTGAATTTTTTTTAAATGTCACCCTGATCATAGTATTCCTATAAATATTTTCAACATTTCTCTAGGAGCTCCATAAAATTAGACTCTTCTACAATATTAGAACTCTGTACTCTTGTGACATGTCTAGCCACTTTGGAATGTTTACCGTTTCCTAAATATTTTGCCCCTTGCCCTTTCACTGTATTATCATCATTGTTGTGGAAGTCATTCTCTAACATGGCCCCAATCATCCCTGTTTCCCGGTATTCACACCTTTGTGTAACCTCATCACCTTCAGTGGAGGTTGGATTTAGTGACTTGATTACAATGAGTAGAACATGGCAGATGTAATATGATGCCGATTTTGAGATCCGGTTATAAAGCTTGACTTTCTGCCTTGGGTATACTTGCTTTCTGCCTTTGTCTCTGTCTCTCTTGATCTCTCACTCTGAGGAAGCCAGCCGCCTTGTTATAAGGTATCCCTGTGGACAGGCCAACATAGCAAGGGACTAAGGCTAGCCAATAACCAGATGAGTGATCTTGAAAGTGCAAGCCTTCAGAGATACTGCAGCTCCAGCCAACATCTTGATTGCAGTTTCATGAGAGGTGTTAAGTCAGACACTAAACTGCACGACACCCAGAATTCTAATCCACAGAAAACATGAGATCAGAAATGCAAGTTTATTGCTCTAAGCCATTAAATTCTGGGATGATTTGTCACCTAGCAATATGATTAATACATCTTCTTAAAACAACCTTCCATTCTTCTTTATCCATCCGTAACATACCCAGTTCTAATACTACCTACTGACTCCCTGCAAATGTTTTCTTCTTCATCTGTATGCCTATATTGGGCTGATAGCTTTCATTGTTACCTAATATGCCTTCTTCCTTATTTCTATCACTGAGAAGATAAATATCCTAATGGCAGCAACTGTTTCATGCATTTACACAGCTCCTGCAAAACTTAATGTAGTTTCCTGAACAAGGCAGGGGTTTTTAATGCATAACTGTTGAATAAATAAAACAAGATAATGCTGGATTAATCATCAAAATAACTATACAGGGTAATAATTATCATAGGATGAAGGAAAATCAATTCAAAATTTCTAGTAAAGATATTTTGAAAGTTTGTAGGCAGAGAGCAATGGCAGGGTCATATTGGGTTTATGAAATTGCACAGAGACTGGAAAGCACACAAAAGGTTGTGAAACCACTTAACAACTGGTTGTAGGCAACACAAATTTGGCCAAACAAAGGACCCATATGAAATTCTGCTGTTTGTTTTGGTTTTAGATACAATGGCTTAGACTTCTTATGATCTCCATAAGTACTTCCTATGGTCTCCAGGCAGATACACATGGGAAGATATAGCCCAATAGCACCTAACATAGCACACAGCATATGTTTACTAAATATTTGGTTTGACTTGATAATGTAAGCTGAGGAATGATTTTGCAGGTCCTAACTGGTAAGCTTTTAACTTTATAAGCAATTGGAAAGTCTTGAAGGCATTTGAACAAGAATATAGCAATGTATGAGTGATTTAGATGATAATATATATTACTAGATAAAGGGATTTTGATGAGTGAGAATAATTAATAAGCAACTAGTTGAGGCATGAGATTATAAACTTAATAGGTCTTCGTGGCTGCCATCTTATTTCTAAAATCTGAGTAAAACTCTCAAACAACAGAATCTCTTGAAACATATTAAAATATAGAATTAAGACTTACCTGATCTTTATAAGTAAAACTAAATTGTGTGTGTGTGTGTGTGTGTGCGCGCGTGTGTGTGTAAGCCTAAGGGGCTAGCTACACTTTCTACCTTTTACTTTTAGAAAGGGGGTGATAAAGTGCTAAATTCCAATGTCTTTATTGTTGACCAACAAGCCTTCAGAATTTGCACTTACTATTAAGCCCTATGATAAGCCTTTTGAAAACTCATTAAGACTTTTTATCATCAAGACTTTTTTAAAGCTCTTAGGATGGAGGGACTCATTAGAAGCAATATTTTGTTGAAATTCTGCAGAAAACAAGGGAGAAACTCTCCCAGATGGTTACAGTCTATAATTTCATAGAATTTGCCATCTAGAAGGAAAGGGTTGGGGACAACCAATTGGATTTCTCTACTTCTTGGTCTCAAAGGTCCATAACATGGAGATAAAATTTAATTGACAGCTATATCACTTCTGATATTTTACTGATGTTTTGTTTAAATGAGGAAAATGAAAAAGATGAACATACAGGCAAAAGATGAAAGAATGTGGAGGGAATAAAGGAACTAGAGAGAAAAAAACGAAATGAGAAAGAGGTGCCTACATCACTGGAGTGGAGGGGAGCAAAGGTAAGGTTGAAGTGTGAGAGTGATAGGGATCAATGTGGCGTCAAGGGCAAGAACAGAAAAAAGAGGAGAAAATACAACCAGTGAAAAAAATTAGCGAGTCAGGAGAAAATAATAAATTAATCTATGATAAAAGAAGGAAGTGAAAGTAAAGGTGAAAGGAGAAAAGAGGAGAATATACTTAGTTTTTAAATAGTACTTTTCATTTTCAGAAAGCTTTATAAATATTAACTAATTAACCCTCATTCCAGCCCTGGGCATAAGCATTATTATCATAGTTATTATTATTAATAACTGAATGTAAAAGGGGTCAGAAAGGGTTAGACACACAAAGCTTTAAATTTTGTACTTGTATTTTATTTCTCTGACATGAAAGCAGTAGCTGGAAGGAGAGTTTTGTTTCAAATTCTGGCAAGTCCATTATTGCTAGATGAGAACGGCATTATTTTGCTTTCCTCACCTTCATGACCTTAGGCCATAGGATCTAAAGGTGTAGTCTGTGCATGTGGCTGTCAATAATTCTTCACCTGCAACTCATCCTTGATGGCGAGTCCCAACAAAGAGCTTTCCATTCCGTTTCAGGAACTTTGATGGACAGGATTATTATTAGTATTATTTCTAAGAACAATGTATAACTTCTCCTAAATACAATTTAATTGTAACTTGGCAGTAGAAACGAGTTGTACGGTTTGTGGTAGCCAAACAACACACACCGTGTTTGTTTTGGAGCTCTTGCCCTTCCTTTGATCCCACTGACACAAGGCGGGGAGCTCTGCACTCAGCAACCATTTTTAGTGTTCCAGCTTGCTAATCACACTCCCGCTTTTCTGGAGGGAAAATATTAGAAAATGGATTCAATAAATCTTTGCATGTACATAGTGGAATTCACTTTTTATTCTGGTTAGAATAAGCAAGCCATCACAAGGCTGTAATAATGTAAATTTTGCTTTCATTATGATCCTACCTCTGCAAGCTAATTACATTGCAGATACAAAGTCTGTCGACTTGCCTTCTCTCGAGTGATAAAGGAGACTGTTGGGTGAAACAGCCACTACTCATGTTTTATTTGGGAAGAATCCAACCTAGTGCAGAATCATTCTTGCTTTAAAAGTGAATTTTAACAGAAATTCAGATAATAGATTTTTTAACAAGTAACTGAATATGTGTGTGTGGGGGGAATAAAGTATATGTCAGAGCTGAAAATTCTTTGACTCACCATATTTCAGTTCTACCCCCCACTCCTTTTTAAAGCCAAAATAATTTCGTACAGATTTTTTTTGCCTTGGTGCACAATACTTGCCACTCAGTTCCTAAAATAAGATTCCCTAATCCTCATATGGTATATTTCAAAAACAGTTGTAATTTCAAATTCATAGGTACAAAAAAATTATTGCGTAATTTAGCTTAAGTGGCCATCTCTTCTATGAGAAGCAAATCAGGCAATTTTTTTATTTTACTAAATTTGAAAGGTAAAGATGAACTCTTAACTAATCGACCACTTAGTTTTAGATAAAGATATCTTTATTCTTTATTTTCACGTATCTTTAGGATCTTACAATTCTTTGAGAAACTTTGCATGATTCTAAAATTACACAAAAGGAGAAAACCTTCCATTTTCACTAACCACTAATGTGGTTAGTGAAATTATTATTTTTAAAAATAATTTAAATTTAAATTTAAATAAATATTATTTTAAAAAAAATTTAAAAAGTAAATGTTTGTTTATTTTTGAGAGTAAGAGAGACAGAGTGGGGGGGGTGGGGAGGACAAGGGGAGAAAGAGAGAGAGAGAGAGAGACAGAATCTGAAGCAGGCTCTAGGCTCTGAGCTGTCAGCACAGAGCCCTACATGTGGCTCAAATTAAGGAACTGTGAGATCATGACCTAAGCTGAAGTGGGTCGCTTAACCAACTGAGCCACCCAGGTGCCCCTAAAATATTTTTTAAATTTAATTTTTTCCTTTGTTCTAATATAATAAAACAAATATGTCAAGGTTAACAAAATAAAACTTTAAATACGGTTTACGTATTTCCATAAAATTAATCAGACGAGTCTGGAGGTAATCTCTTAAAACCGCATCCTGGAGCCTGCAGACTTTACCAAGGAATTTTATTAATTTCAAAACTTAGGTATGTTGGCTTCTTATGTATGTGTTTCTGTTAACTTGGTTTCAAGATTATTATCTAGATAGTTTTATAGGCTTCTTCAGAACCATCATTGAAAATTAATAATTATACTTGAGAAAAATAATGATTTCTGAATTTATAAAATTACTGTTTTGAGTATTTAGAGGAAAGCAAAATGACCCCCCCTTTCTTGGCTCAGGAGTGTGTGTGTGAGTGTGTGTGGGGGGGAGGCTGAAAGGTGAAAAAATAACTATGATTAAAATACTGTAGCTTGCAAATAGTTATGATTTCTGTATATTAATGTGATCACAAATCACTATGATTTCAAAAAGTCTTGTTTGAAAGATCAAAGTGCATGACACCCCATTCTAGAACTTGAAGGAAGAGAGGGAGCAAGGCAGACTGATGTAGTCTCAAACTGATGAGTTTCACAGGGCTCCATCCAAAATTTTAATTACATGATATTGTAAAAAATTATGGAAATAGTGCGTTTTAGAGCAGCACGTGCATATAGAACCAGAAAATTGAACTGTTTCCTGTGTCGTAAGTGGTAACATACTCTACATACTTTTCTACCTGAGAGAACAGGGCATTTCCATTACATTCCGGTGCAGTAGGTAAGCAATTTGCCTTACCAATCTGACTCTGTTTTGCTCAGGAAGCTGCTATTCCAGATCTTTGCATAAAATACTTCTGTCTTTTCCTTCAAACTCATATTTAATGAGATGTGAATCAGAAAGTCTATTTTGATTAAAAATCACTAAATTTTTAGGGGCACCTGGGTGGCTCAGTTAAGTACTCGGCTCTTGATTTAGGCTCAGGTCATGATCTCATTGTCATCATATAGAGCCCTGCGTGGGGCTCTGTGCTGACAGCATGGGCTCTGCTTGGGATCTTGTATCTCCTTCTCTCTGCACCTCCCCCACTAGCTCTCTCTCTCTGTGTCTCTCTCTGTCTCTCTCAAAATAAATGTCTCTGTCAGGAAAAGACATGTGTAGGATGTAAGATATTTGTACCATTATCAACTAAATAGAGAGTTTGTTTTTAAAAATATATTCCAAAATGTTTTCGAAAATACAAAGACTAAGATTTATATTTGAATAAAAGCTCAAAAATTTTTTTCTCAAGAGAGGAAAAGAGCAGGTATGTCATCAATGATATTTTCCAGATAATATGGATGAAATAATAATAATGAAGATTATTTGATCTTGACTTAAATAGGTAGTAAATAAGGCCAGGAAGTCTGCATTTACTTCCATTGTATTTAGAAAGGTACAAACGTATCATGTCCCATCGTGGACTACGAGGTGATACATTCTTGATATTTTTCTTAATCCAATATTGAACATTAAAGACAGAATGGCAGTGCTACATATAGTATGCAACAAACGATTTTTCTGGAATGAGAAGGTGAATTTATAACTATTTGTTTAGTTTTGAGTAGCCACCGCCAGAAAAGAAGAAACTATTACAATGACATTTCTAGAATTAGGTCTTCTAAACTGGCGTGATAGATGGAAATATTTTTCTCTCCTTAAAGAATGCGTAAGGTGCTGTTTCCCCTGGCAAAAATATGAAAACTTGAAATGCACTATTTTTTCCCAGCAAGCAACCAGGCTCCACGGACATCTATCATTATTCAGCTTCAAACTAAAAGCCATATTCTGAATATCAATTCTTATAAACTATGTAGCTCTCAATTATGGAATCTGAAACTGCTGGTTCCATGATAAAGGAACGTGCTGTTTTGAAAGTCCACAATTTGGCTGCAAGTAATCAATATACTATTTGGAAAGAAACCTAGATGTGCAGAGTGATTTAGAAATGCTGAGAGCATTGCACCAAAGTCTTCTACACAAATCTTGTTAAGTCAGGTTGTTCTTTGTCAGTCTTCCTTGGGTCTGTTTGTTCATTTTCAGAGACACCAGAAAATTTTCAGAATAGACAAAGAAACCTCTCCTGGAGTTTTCAGGATAAAAGGACAATAATTTGTATCTAAATGTATCTCTACTTTTTTTTCTCCATGAAGCCTACTGACATTATGCACCCTGAAATCAAGAGAATGAAATGAAGAGTTTGAACTTTCCATAGGCCAGAAATAAGCAAGTGCTGGTAGTAAGTATAGGATTTAATTCATTGCTTTAATCAAGAATATTATTTTTACTAAGCATCTAGTGTTTTTGTTCAAATATGAATATGAACTGTAAGTCATTTTAACAATCCTATATTGTCCCTATGTTTATTTTTATATCTGAGAATATGGAGGCTCAGAGGTGTTAAGTGCTGTAGGTAACACAGTCAGGATTTGAACCTGGTACTTGATCATTTTAAGACCCATTTGGAGGGCATACCACTTGGTATGACACTAAAGGCCAAGGCTTATAATTAGCTAACAATTTATCATGTATCCCACATACCCCCATTTTCTGAGGCCTGCTAAATCACCTGAAGAAGGGAATCATAATGAGGGTCCTTCAATATAAATTTCACCAGAGTTTTGGTAAAGCCACAGGGGCAAGGTGACTTTAATGATATGTTAGTCGATGTAGATTCAAATCTGGATGTTGTTTTATTTCTTTGTGATGCTTGGCTGATCTGGAAAGAATGTATATCATGTTGACTAAAGGGGATTGGATGATAAAAATAAGATGAGGAAAACGGAGACAGGGCACAGAGAAAAAAGAGAGGAAAGGAAATTCTCACTGGATGACCTTATAGAGAATTATCTAGGTTCCTAAGTAATATGAATGGAATGAAAAGAACTTGTCAAAAAACGCTTTACCTGGGTTTTTCTTTTAATTAAATTAGGGTCATTTGAATAGCTAACTGAATAATGGGGTCGGGGGAAAAAGGCAGCAACTTAATGAAACCTTTCCTCTTTAATTTATTGGGTTTTGCTTTAATTGGTTTACAATTCTTTCAGTGCACCCCTTTAGAAAGCAGTGGAGTTTCTTTGCACAATTTTGGGCACACGTACAAATTTTAAGGACGACGACTGTTTATTTTGATCAAGGCTATCAGGGCCACTGCTTTTATACGTGTCACCCCAACCTTTCCCAGACAGTGTGCCAGGAGCTCCCCCATCCCATTCCCTTCACCTGGGAGAATCCTCAGCCAGGCTGCCAGTTCCATGCTCTTCGACTGGAGTGTAACATCCCTGAGCGGAATCTCTTTGGGGCTTATGGACTGGAGAAAGTATTGGCTGTTCCTTCATAGTTTCCACCACAGATGTTGTCAACCGTCTTCGGGATAGAAGAGGGGCTAAGGAAGCTGGTCAGGTCTGAGACAGCCTGCTGCGTGGTATGCCACAGAGCTTTCCTTCACCAAGTCTCCTTTACTCCTTGTAAGTGTGCTGATTATTCTCAGGGAACGGAAATAGGTTTTCAGTGGAATTTAGTTGTGAGAACAGAGGGGTTCTGCTAGGCTGGGTTTCATGTCTTCAGGCAGCAAGGCCAGGAAGGGAAGGCGAGCTGAGAGGCTGAGAGGGCTCTCTCTCGTGGAGCTGGAGTGCCCTCTGCTGCCCTGGAGAAGAAGGTGCATGTACAGAATGCCTCCTTGCCAGCGCTTTCCTCTAGGTATAGGAAAACCTCCAAAATGCTGTCTTTGAAAACCAGATGCCCTCAGTTGATTACTGAGCATCTGGTTTCACTCAACTGTGGAGACTTTGGCTCCTTCAAGAAAATCTCATTGAGGCTGGGTATACAATGAAACCAGAGGTAGCTTTTCCTTGGTCGTGAAGTACAGTGTAAGCAATCATTTCAGAATGATAAGTATTTGGGTCCTTTTTCATAAGTGTTAAGTGCCACCATGAAATATGTGTTTATTTTGTGGTGGGGGTGATCAGTCAGTCTTTTCATATATGTCTGGGAAACCTGGATATTGTAATTCCAGATTTGGAAGTTCCTGTATATTTTCTTTTGAAATATGGTTTTACATTTAAAATCAATGATGAAAAAGGTTCCTTGTGGCAAATGCAAGTATTTAAAAAAACATTTTTGCACTGCTTTCTAGTGTATTTTATCATTCTGCAGTGAAATATCTTATTTTTATATCTTATTTTTATATATCCTATAACTTACAAGCATTTTCTCATTATCTTATTTAATCATCGTGGACACTCTGTGATGTAGCCTACAAGGTTCCCGCTTTATAGACAGAAAATCAAGGCCAAAGTCATACGGAGTCATACAGGTGGTATCAGAGGTGTGAGAACCATGTCAGTCATGCTGAACTCAAGGATAAAGATAATAGTGAGCAGTTATTTGAAACCTACCCCTTGTCAGCATCATTAACTGATTTTCTTGATATGTTGTTCATTTCTGCTTTATGTGAGCTCACAAGGTAGTAATATGGAAACAGGTTTTGAGAAGTTACTAATTACTAGTCAAATAGACAGTAAATGAAAAAGCTGGGTTTCAAAACCTGCTCCACCTGATACCAGCGGACGTGATGTGTGGACAACATTTTATATGTAGAGAAATAAGACATAATCCCTGGTCTCAAGCAGTTTAAGATGTGTGTGTGTGTGTGTGTGTGTGTGTGTGTGTGTGTGTGCGGTGAAATATAGATTTTAACTATCTTTCAGTGCAAAGTTCAGTGCATTAAGTACATTCAGATTGTTGAACTACCATCACTACCATCCATTCCCAGAACTTTTTCATCTTCCCAACCTGAAACTCTGTCTCTATTAAGCCATAACATCCATTTCCCCCTTCTTCCAGCCCCTGAAACCCACTTCACTTTCTATCTCTATAAATTTTACTAGTCTAACTACCTCATATAAGTGAAAGTGTACAATATTTATCCTTTTGTGTCTGGATTATTTCACTTAGCGTAATGTCTTTGAAGTTCATTCATACTGTAGTATGTGTCAGAGTTCCATTCATTTTTTAAGGCTGAATAATATTTCATTGTACAGATAAGTCACATTTTGTTTATCCATTCATCCTTTGATGCTTATTTGGAATGTTTCTACCTTTGGGCTATTGTGAATAATGCTGCTATGAATATCTGTTCCAGCTCCTATTTCAGTTATTTTGGGTAAATCCCCAGAAGTGGGAATGCTGGATCAGATGGTTATTCTATAGAGAATATAGAATATAGAATATACAGTGGCTGCATCATTTACATTCCCATCAGTGAAGCACAAGGGCTCTGATTTTTAACATCCTTGCCAACAAATTAACATTTTCTGTTTTGTTTCATTAAAAAATTTTTAATGTTTATTTTTGAGAGAGAGAGACACACACACAGAGTGTGAGCAGGGGAGGGGCAGAGAGAGAGGGAGACACAGACTCCAAAGCAGGCTCCATGCCCTGAGCTGTCAGCACAGTGCCCAGTGTGGGGCTTGAACCCACAAACCGTGAGATCATGACCGGATCTGAAGTTGGAAGCTTAACCAATGGAGCCCCCCAGGAGTCCCTGTTTTGTTTTATTAATAGTAGTCATCCTCATGAATGTGAAGTGGTATCTCACTGTGGTTTTGATTTGCATTTTCCTAATGATTAGGAAGTTGAGCATCTTTTCACATGCTTATTGTTTATCTATATATCTTTTGCTGGAGAAATGTCTGTTCAAGTCCTTTAACTGTTTCTTAATTGGGTTTCTATTGTTGCTGTTGAGATGTAGGAGTTCTTTATATATTCTGGATATTAATCCCTTATCAGATAAATGATTTGCAAATATTGTCTCACATTCCATGGGTGGAACTTCTACTCTATTGACAGTGTCCTTTGATGCAGAAAGCTTTTTTTTTTTTTAAATTTTGACGATGTCTAATTTACTATTTTTTCTTCTGTTGCCTGTGCCTTTGTTGTTATATCCAAGAAATCATTGCCAAATCTAGTGTCATGAAGCTTTATTCCTATGTTTTCCTCTACGAGTTTCATGGTTTTAGTTCTTACATCTAGGTCTTTGATCTATTTTGAGTTAATTTTTGTGTATAGTGGAAGGGAAGGGTTTAGCTTCATTCTTTTGCATGCGGATTATCATGTTCACCTAACATCATTTGCTGAAAACCTTGTCAAAACTCACTTGATCACATATATAAGGACTAATTTCTGGCTCTCTGATGTACTTCATTGGTCTGTATTGTCAGTTGTTATGCCAGTACCGCACTGTTTTGGTGCCTTGAGAGCTTTGTAATGAGTTTTGAAATCTGGAAGAGTAGGACCTCCAATTTGGTTCTTTTTCAAGATTGTTTTGACTATTTGCTGTTCCTTGAGATTAATATGTGTTTTAGGCTGCAGTTTTCTGCTTCTCTAAAAAACTTCATAGGGATTTTGATTGAGATTGCATTGAATTTGTAGATTTCCTTGAATAGTATTGACATTTTAACATCATTGTCTTCCCATTCATGAACGCAGGATGCCTTTACATTTTTGGCATATTCTTTAATTTTGTTCAGTATCATTTTGTACTTTCAGTATACAAGTCTTTTGTCTCCTGTGTTAAATTTATTTTCAAGTATTTTATTCTTTTAGATGCTGTCATAAATGAAATTGTTTTCTTAATTTTCTTTTTGGATTGTTCATTGTTAGTGTCTTGGAATGCACCTGATTTTTACCTGTTGATTTTGTATTTTACAACTTGTTTATAATTTTTAACTTGGGTCCAGACCTTTTAATTCCAGGTTCTATGATTTTCCACTATTTAGCAGTGTTCAATTTATTCTTTTACACAAAAATTTTTGTCCTTACATAATGCCAGTTCTTACCAAAATGTATTGAGTTTTTTTTTATGGAGTCCAAACATTCTGTCAGTAATTTAACTAAGGGAAAAATCCACCTAATTTTTCTTTTTCATATGTGTTATGCATATAAATGATAATATGAACAACTTCAGGTTTTAATTTCCAAATAACCAAATTGGTTTGATGTTATATGGCTACAGCTAGGGTTCTCAAGGTTGTTTTTAATCTGTAACAAAGAAAACTAAAATATGCACTTATTCATTATATTCAGTATGTCTAACAGCTAGTTTTCCACCTCAAGTGGCTTTGGGTAGTATTGTTTGTCCTATGTGATTGCTTATTCAGATAGGTATGTGTCATAGTCCCAGTATGAAAAATTGGCTACTTAATACTTGGACTAAAACAAAAATAGTGCAAAAAGAAAATCAGAAACCAGTTTTACTTATGACTATAGGTACAAGAATGTTAAACCCCATCTTATCAACTTCTTATTACTTTAAATAAAAACTACACCTAGTATAGTTTAATCTAGAAATTTAAGAATGTGTTCTGTGACCATGATTCATCTCATAAGAAGGAAAAAAATGTGGGGGTGCCTGGGTGGCTCAGTCAGTTAAGCGTCAGACTCTTGATTTTGGCTCAAGTCATGATCTCACGGTTCATAGGATTGAGCCCCATGCTGGGTTCTGAGCTGACAGTTCAGATCCTGCTTGGAACTCTCTCTCTCCTCTCTTTCTGCTTCCCCCCACTCATGGACATGCACGTCCTCTGTCTCTATCTCAAAATAAACAAATAAACTTCGAAAAAGGAAAAAATGTGAAAACCCTCTGGTAGATGCTGAAAGTTTTTTACAAATGCAATATAGATTCATGAATCAAAATACGCTTTCAGTAAGCACGAGAAAGGGTACCTCTTTTATACAATAACAAAAAAAGTAGTTAAAAACTAAATAAACATCCACTTAGTTGGAAAGTCAGAGGAATGCTTCCCATCACTGCCACTGTCCATTACAATTCTGGAAGATCTAATCAATTCATAGTAATGTTAAAAGCAATACTAATGCTACTAGTAGTGAGTATATTTAAATAAAAGAAGACAACCATAGCATATACAAACAATAATTTTGTTGACTTGGAAAACATATGTTCTATATACTATGAGTAGCAATTATAAATGGATAAACATTTCAATCACTATAGTAATTCCTACCCTCATCATTTTCTCATTGACTCTTCTATAAACATAAATCAGTTTTTGTACTTTCTAATCTATTCCATTGTATGAATATATAGTTTGGGCCAGAGTGACAATGCCTTAGTTATTATAATTTTATCATACATCTTAAAATTTGTCAGAGGAATGCCCCCATGTTCCCTTACACACTCTTAAACTATGCAAAGATTTCTTTGCTCTTTTAGCCAATGATATTTGGCTTGTTCTTCAAATTGGATTTTACAGTCACATAGTTCAGCTTTCTAAAAAACATCCTACTGGGGTTTTTGGAAGTAATTAGAAAATCACAACAGTATTTGAAGTGAAAGGATTATAGACCCCAGTTAGTGCAGTTTCTCTCATCGTACATGTGAGGGAAAAGGGCTTCATTCCAAACACAGGACCCTTCAATGGCGCATAGCAGCAGTTACTACTATGCACATACTACGTGGCTCTGCAAGAGACAAATATGAAATGGAGCTTGTCCTCTAGAAGCAAGATAGGAATTGTTCTGATAATCAGGAAGGCTGGATTCAAGAAAGGCTGACACAATTTAATGCTCTGAAGAGAGTCTCTCCAGTGTTTTATAACACTATTCAAATCAGCCAAAGCTTTACATTATATTTGAATGAAAAGGCATGGTAATTGAAGGGGTGGAGAAACTGAAATAATGAGTGTGTGCACTAGATCTGAGGGTATAGGGACTTGGCTTAGAAGAATACTGTGTGTTTGGCCTCCTCTCAGGTCCTCATAGACTTTTCTTTACAAGACAAAGCAAGTGTGACATTAAAAAAATCATTTTACACCTGTCACTTTTGGTCCCAAGAAGATTATTAACAGAGTGACAGGGATACTGTAGTACAACTGTGAAGTAACAGTAGTAGTGACAACCACAGTAACTATCATGATGTCTTCATTTTTGCATCATACCTTTCTTACGAAAAGGGCCCTTAGGATCTCACGTATTTAATTATATTTTCACTCAGACCATTCTTCTGGGGTGGGCAGAGGCAAAACTTGCCTCCTTTTTACAGATGGTAAAACATGAGTTAGTGAGAAATGAGAAAATCTCCGGGGGGGGTCTCAGAGGCCACCTGGAGCAGCTTCCCTGACTGCCTTTTTCCGGGCAACATCATCCTTCCAAAAATGATAATTGCTAGTGGCCTTATCCACCTATGCTCCTTATAATTCAATGAAAACTTGAAAAATGAAATAAAATTGTTCTGGGATGTGTACTCATGAAGAAGGAAGACTTGTGTGAGGTGTCTACACATTTTTTTCCTTCACCTTTTAGTCGTACAAGGTCAGGGAAGTAGGGGAGCAAATCTCCATGTGCGCCATTTGCATTTTGCTGTTTGTAAGTGCGATGCTACTCTTGCATTCAAAGGTCCTGATTTAGTTGTTAGGGGAGGACCCTGGTTATTTTTAAAATTAAAATATGATAGTATTGTGCTCTCATTGGTGATCTATTCCAGTTTCCAAGTATTTAGGGTATATAATTAATAGTGCAATATATATTATCTATTGTTTTCATCATTGATATAAAGAGTTATTATGCCTGGACAATCTGTAATCCAAAAGGATAAAATTCTGCTTCTAAATATAAATATAATGTCTTTTATGGACTACTTTTCCAAGCCCGTGATATTCAGATCCTACCATTATATTTTTTTGTGTGTACTACTCCCACTACACAGCCCATCAAAGCACACCCAACCTTCTACCAAGAGTATTCCATTAGCAATAAGAGAAGTGGGGACACAGTTCTAGACATCAAGAAGGGGTTATTTCTTCTCTGCAATGAATGAGGGCCTAGGAAAGACAACTATCATTGAATCCATTTGGAGCATTCACATGTCCATTGTAGGGTCATTATATAACCTATGGGCTCTGTTAAAGAAGAAACTACATTATGAGGCAGAATTTAGGTCAAGAAGTCTACTCATTTGTTTTTATCTCACTATCATATGTAGAGGATAATCTCCCCAGTTAACCTTCTGTAATTCATTCTATTAAATTCCTGTTAAAATCCCTGGAATCATGAATCTATAAAACAATACAGATAGCAGATTGAGTATGATGCAGTCTAAACCCTCCAGAAAGGTTAGGAAATGAAAGTCACTTCAGAGAGTGAAGGGACTTGCACAAAGGTACCCAGAACATTAGCCATATGTTTGGCTTTAGACCAGGGCTCTTAACTCCCAGGTTGTTATACATGATTTCATTAATTCATGTTCTTACAAAATATGCTGTGCTTGTGTGAGTGTAGAACGTCTTGTGCTTCTGTATTTTTCCACTTCTTCCTTTTTCCCTGTCAGTACTTTCCCTTTCTTAAGACACATTTACATGTAGAGGGTACCTCTAGACTGATCTTGCCTGTGTCAGACTGGTAGTTGACTGGCTTTCAGGATCACAGTGATCCCTAAGGTTTAGTCCAAAAGATTTCTTTGGAGCTCACAGACACTATTGGAAACTATGGGCACCGAAACCACATCTTCAAGTAAAAAAGAAATTTTTGCTTTTAATTATAATGAATTCCATGCCTTTTTTGGAATTATAGAACTAAAATGAGTGGTAGAAGTGGAGTAACTCTAAAAACAATGGTTGGATTCAAGCAAACAAATCAATAGACTCTAGAATGCTTCCTAAAGCATGTTGCTGTGATCAGCACAAATAGACGAACCAGATTATTTGGCAATGCTGTTTTTTCTTTTATTACTTCAAACTGTCCTCATAGAAATTTCTCAAGGAAGAGAGCCTTGCACTGGTTTGAACATGACTTTAGAGAAGCAAATGGTTGTGAATCTATGAAGGGCCAGAAGTGTGAGGGAATCAACCCAGTCCTGGGAAATTTCCAACATTTTCTGGCTCGATGAGTCATTTGTGAATTCAGGACTAGTTTGTATCGTATTCCAAATTTAGAGGCACAGTGACAGACATTCTTCCAAATATAAAAAAGGCTGCTTATTCTTTAACCTTGTGGAGTATATCACTAAATTTTTCTTAATAGGATTTTGTCCTGACACTTCCATGATTAGATACATATATACAAAATTTATTACATTTTTAATAATACATTTACAAGTGTGCTTGTCAAGGCTAGGACATAGGGGCGCCCGGGTGGCTCAGTTGGTTAAGCATCCGACTTCGGCTGATCTCGTGGTCTGTGGATTCGAGCCCCATGTCGGGCTCTGTGCTAATGGCTCCAAGCCTGGAGCCTGCTTCAGATTCTGTGTCTCCCTCTCTCTCTGTCCCTCCCCCATTCGTGCTTTGTCTTTGTCTCTCAAAAATAAATAAAAACATTAAAAAATAAAATAAAAAGACTAGAACATATCATCTGAGGCCCTGAAACACCATAAAATCAGCCCGACTATGCACACATAGGACTTGTATGTTTCTTTATCACAACCCATCACATAATCTATTGTCTTACCTGAAGAGAGCTGTTTGTTTATCTGTATATTTTATTGATATATATTGACATAGCCCATATTTGCTTAGTCCCTTGTAATTAATAAGGGATTTTTAGGCAAATTTTCTCATTTGATCCTGACAAGATTGCTACTGAGTTAAATATTGAATCCTAGAGACAAGAAGAAATGAAAACCATGAACATCCTGACTTTCCTGAGTATGCATACCTGGTGAATGAAATCGTGATGGTGCAGATTCAAACCTTTTGATTCTGAACCCAGTATTTTTTCCACCACACCTCAGCTGTAAGGTATTTTGTTAAAAGCTGGGGAGAAGATAACTTGCCTTGTGTGGTTCTGGAGGAATAAAGACTCTGAGGTGTCAGCCCTCTCAGGTGTTCCACGTTAACGTCCAAGTTTTGCAAGAAACGTTTGGCGTGAGCACGTTGTGACAATGTGACTGTGGGGCAAGAGACTCAACCTCAAAATACCTGGTTTTTAGACCTGTTTGCTAGCTCACTTCCTGACTGTAGAACTTTCTTCGACTTTAGAGTGAGTAGCTGCATTGGAAACCATTTCAGATCAGTGGTCAGCAAACTATAGCTTTCTGGGTCAAATCCACCCTGTTTTTATAAATAAAATTGTATTGGAACAAAGCTGTACCCATTGCTCATGCTATTTTCTATGGCTCCTTTAATGCTATAAGGGTAGTTCGTAGTTGTAACGAAGACGATGGGCCACATAAAGGCTTTTACTGAGAAAGTTTGTTGACTCCTGTTTCAGATCTTTTCTATTTTATTTTGTTTTTTTATTATATTTTCCATTACCTTATTTTATTTGTCAATGGAAGAATAATCATTTTTCTTAAAGAAGAATTTTTGAAGTACATCTCTAGCTAATGGGGGGCATTTGTTTTAGCCTGTAATGATTTGGCTGTCATTGCAGAGGGCCTCTGGAGAAGCCCTCTTTCTCATTCCAGGAACTAAAAAAGGTGTTTTCTAGGTCTATATCACATTTTCACAAATAGAGGTTCAATTAAAGCACCTTTCCTTTTAATTTTTCCCATTCTTTATTGTCATTCAGCCTTGGGTTGAGCCAGCAAGATTGGTAAGAGGTGCCCCCTGGAGACCTCCTGCAAATGCTATTCCACGAAGTAGTGGCTTCCCAATGTGTGTCTCATACAAAACCAAACAATACAAATAATGCTTCTATTGTACCTTTCCTATGGCTGATCTCAAGGGGGTGAGACTATCATCATAAAACACAACAAAGCTGCTATAGAAAGGGACAGGCAGAGGAGATAGTAGTCTGACAGCCTCAGAAACTCAACAGAAACTTCCTCTGAACTGCCAGCTAAAAGCTGCAGGGTTTTTCCTTGGTTATTTACTGAAATGTGAAGATTCCTTATCTCAATGGGTAGCTGCAGAACATTTTTACTCTTAGGTACATGTAAACTATTGAATAGATTATCCAGAGATTATAGTTATGGACCTTAAATATTAATTGAAAAGTGGGAAGAATTTTTTTAAACCTGAGGTTGTTAGCTAACTGCTGGCAACACTAGGTTACTTCTCTCATTGTCTTGCTAGATTTCTTCTAGTGTCTAAACGGATAAAACGCTCAAGTGATGGAAATAAATGTGGAGGTAGGTTTATTGAAAATTATGGCACCGACTCCCAAACTGCTTAGATATCCTGTTTTAAGCAAATAATTACTTGATTTTTATTTACTTAGGAACATTCTTTGATTAATCATATCACATACTTCCTCTCTTTCTCTTCCCAATGTTTGTTAAATTTAGTTTCTCAACAGTTAGAGCAAAGATGTATTTACATAACTTGTTTGACCCACAACAGTCTTGTCCCCAGGGTTTAGTAGACAGATTATCGTATAGAGGGAATCCAGGCTACAAAGAAAAATTATTTCTTTAGGACTTACTGCAGAACCATGCAAGAAGAAAAATTTCATTCACATTTCTACCTTCAACCCTTTATATTTTGGTGTCCTCAGAACTCATATTTTGTGGTCTAAAAAATAAATAGCTAACTCTGGTTTTTGGAGGTTAAGGTAATACTCTTATTAGGCCTGGAAAATAGCTAAGTATTGATTGCTATATCAAAAAAAAAATGAATAAGCTATCCTCAGGAGAACCCTATAGAATTACAGAGCTTTGGAAATATTGTTTTGCATTTGGTATAGATGATGAAGCAGAATGGTTTGGATGGAGGAAAGATCTAGGCTTGGCAAGGCTGCTCAGAAACATTATAATGTTAATTATACAGTTTATTTAAGAATGTTCTTGAAAGTGGGGGGTGCGCCCCATCTCTGTACTGCGTTCCAACCCATGGGCCAAGCAGAAGAAGTTTTCTTTCTTCCTAAACACCACGTCCTACAGCTGAATGTTTAGACCATGTCTGATATCTGCCTTGTTGATCCTCTGGCCAATCAATCGCGTGGAAACAAAGCTGTCAGGCGGCAGTGCCTTGGTTTGCTGCCCTCTCAAATGTATTCCTTAGTTGACGGACATCACGCCAGCTAGTGAGAATCCCACACTTCAGTGGTGCTCTCTGTCAGGGCTTCGGAGGAGGAGAGTGTGCTGGGGCAGATGTCCTGTATCCATCCCAGAGTCAAAGGGTCTCTTAGGAATAGCCAGATAAACTGCTCATTTCAGAATACTTTATTATGCATTTATTCCACAACCGAAGACAGGAGTTGCTACCCCCAGAATGCAATTATCCCCTTGGCTGTATAGCCCAAGAAATTCATGTAACTCATGCAGGCTACGGCAGCTGACAATACGACCTATTGCTGCACTGAGCTCTTCCAAAGTTACAATAACAATCTAAAATCCCTAGGATAATTGTCCATAAATCTAATACATGAGTTCCTTTTTTATTGAGAAGTAATATCAGAAATTAAACCTTATAAGTATCCAAAAGCAATTACAAAATGAGGAGATTATGGTGGCAATATTGTAAATGGGAACTCACTTAAATGTCAAAGCACTTGCCATAAAAGCGGCAATAATGATGCTAAACACAATACACCGAGTTTTCAAATATTAATTTCTTTATTTTTGTCTCTGTTAGACATGATGAGGCTCAAACTACCACTGCCCAACTGACTGTGGGAATGATAATATCATCACCATCATCTGCTGGTGAAACATGAATGGCTCTGTCATTCTGTCCTATGGGCACTCACAAACAGAGCAGGAATCAGACATAAATCCCTAGAGGTAAAATGACAGGACATTACAAGGCTCAGAGCTCACAGCATAATTGTAAACCTGCATGCTAATAAGCCTGACTTTTAAAGATACCAATCATAGCAAAAATGGCAATAAATGGAGAATTAATTTTCAGGCTGACTGTTACTATTTGCTAGTCATAAAATGTTTTCAGCTCTGGAATGTTTGTTGTTGCTGTTTGGTATTTACTTCTAGTCTACTTGTTGATCCGATTTAATAGAATTTGTTGAGAACAAGCTACATGCCTGCCCCTGCTCTTTCTTTCATGAGCACCAATTAGGCTCCTACAGTGTGCAGACGTTTTGCTAAGCCGTAAGAGGGATACGAAGGAAGCATATGGCATGGGGGTGGCCCTGTAGCAAATTACAGCCTGATTGGGGACAAAAAGAGGTATATACATCAATTAGAAAAATCCAAAGCAAAAAAAAAACCAAAAACAAAAAAATCAAAAAACAAAAAACCCAAGGGAAACTTAGTTTCTTCCACTTGATTTATCGAAGTTTATTTCAGATGGGAAGAAAACTACAGGATATGAATGACAAGTAAATAAGCGTGGACTTCTCAGGCAGGTTAGCAAAAAGGAAAGAGTTAGTGAAGAACCAACTTGGTGCCAGACCTCGGGCCAGACCTCTTGACTTGTGTGTTACACCAGCAACCCTCTTGAGCAGTTGTGGGAGAAACCCATGCCTATGATTTTGCAGATGATACAAGTGAAGACTTTAAGGTCTCTACTTGCCTTTCAGATCTCAGCCCAGATGTTCCCTCTTCTTCAGGGAGTGTCTTTTGGGACTATTGCATCCCTATACCGCAGCACTCAACACAGGGAATAGCACCAAAGTGCATGTCTGCCTTTCCTAAAGGTAGAAAATGCATTTCTATCTTCCCACATCCAGTGCTTAGCACAACACCTTCAGAGTAACATGCATTAAACGTGTTTGCTGAACGAATGAATTGTGACAAATTGCTCACGGGGCAGAGCTGGGATTCTTACTCTGTTTGTTTTTTCAGTGCAATATTCATGCTCTTTCTATACTTCCATGCTGTCTAGCAGGGAAAGAATTTTCCCAAAGAAAGAAACAAAAAATTGTATTCCATCCTGCCAATCTGTATTTTCTGTGTATTTCCATAGGTTAAGAAAACAACTAGGTACCTAAATGAGCCCACCCATGAGACAGTCCCTGAGGTGGTTTGCAGGAAAGTTAAGAGTATTCTTAAATTACTTCCATGAAACAAACAAACAAAAAAACATATCCAGCCTTCTTGGAATAAAATACATCTCTCATTTTTGCCTGAAACACCTGCATTTGAGGTCTAAGTTTTTTTTGCCTAATTACTCTGGCCTTTGCTTCCTTTTCATCTCATTTCAGTGGCCATATAATTCATTTTAAATTTACATTAGGAAACCCTGGCAAAGAATTGCGGAATTGGATTGAATGATCCTTCTTTATCACTTCGTGCTTTGGGGTCTGTGAAGGGGTCAACAAGTGCTTGATAAATATTTGTGATTGTACACCAGTCTCAAAGTTGTAATATTTGAGAGACTTTCAAAATGGTTCCAGAAGCTGATGATTTCACTCTAAGACAGAAATATTACCGAAGCTAACAAGCATTGGAGATCGTTATTTTAGATGGGAAAGAGCAGTATCGCTCTGTTAAGAAAGCTGATACCAAGAACATCCCTAATAGTAAAAGGGGATCCTGGAAGGAATGAATCTGGAGGTGGAGCTGGGCTCTTTTGACTAGAGGTACATGTTTACATTTCTGTTTGGGAGATTTATAGGCAACAATCTAGGAACTTTACCTCCCAGGTATTTTATAAAGTAAAGGGTTAAAAATAGATTTTGAATTGCCATCAAGGAGCCTTTCCCACTTTGAGATCACACTAGATGTCAATAAGTAAAAAACAAACAAACAAACAAAACCAAGTTTCGGTGTATCGAAAAATTAGAGATCTACACATTTCAGGAAAATCTATATACAGGTTATTTGCTTTTCTTATAAGCCCTGCCATCTCTAAAAGTGCTAACGGATCTATTTTGCCACCTATTTAACAGCAAAGCCAAAGTAGAACAGGTCTGTATTTTTTTTCCTATTATTTCCTTTCTTCCTTTCTTTTTTCTCTTCCCTCCATCCTCTTTCCTTTTCTTTTTCCTTTCTTTTTTTTTTTTTTTTGAGGGTCTTGCAAGTAATAAAGTAGGTTGATGGGAGCCTCTTTGTGATTGCCAGAGAGTTTTAATTATTTGTGTGATTTGTTGAAAGGGCCATCCTCTTCGGTGAGTTGGTAAAGTCACATCACTTTTTTTCTTTTTGAACGGCAGATTCTATGGTGGTCATAAAAGGCAGAGAACCTTCCCTTGTACATAGTAAAGTAGGAGACCCTTCCCTGTCTGCCCTTTCTTTTTTGTATTCCGTGATTTTCCTTTACAGTCACACTGTGCCTTTGTTTAACTCCTCCAGTCAAAAAGGAGAGTCAGGCATTTCCACTCTCCGGTGTTACCAGAATGTTGAGCCAATATATCGATCTATATATTTATTTATTCTAAAGTTTATTTATTCTTTTTTTGTTTTGAGAGGGAGAGAGCGAGAGGGAGGGATGGCGTGAGAGAGAATGGGGGAGGGACAGAGAGAAAGGGAGAAAGAGAGAATCCCAGGTGTCAGTGCAGAACCTGATATGGGGCTCAAACTCACAAAATATGAGATCATGACCTGAGCCAAAGTTAGATACTTAACTGACTGAGCCACCCAGGAGTCCTTTTGAGCCAATATATCTAAAAGAAATCTCACCATCGTCTCTGCTCTAGTCCATGTAAACTATTTCAGTAGCACCATCGCCTTCCATCACCAGGTTGGTTCATGTAACCTGCCTTTTAAAACTACTCCCCTCTGGGTGCCAACACACAGCGATTTGTCTATACTTGTTCCTTTCTTCTTTCTCCCAGAGCTGCAGCCTCTTTATGTCATTACTGAACTATTGTTAATAGCCTTGCGTGGAGTTTTCTATCCCAAAAGTTTTTCTCTAAAATACATCTGATTATGGACTCCTAGGTTTGTATTCTTGAACCACAGCTCTGGTCAGATCCCTCCAGAGCCTCAAAACATTCATTGTCAACCTGAGTCTCTGGTGTTGCCACAGTAGAGTTCAATCTTGACGTGAGCCAGCAAGGTTGTCCTCAGAGTGTGGGATACACGTAGTGGTGACACAAAGCAGAAGGTAATGCAAATAAGAATACTTTCATTTCAGGATTATTCGGAAGATTAAATAATTTATAGCATAAGGTATAGTGCCACTCATCTCAATTGAGCAAATAAATGTTAGTTATTATTGTCTTACTCTGGGGATTGCTGGCGTAATGGAGAAAAGAAAGTAGGTCTCCTTCTCTTTTCTGGCTAGACTGCATAGAAAATTATGAACGTCTTAGACATCTAGTAATTTTTAAGACAATTCCATCAGCATAGAGAATTAAAGTCTTGGTTCAGACTTTGTTTATTAATAATTTTCTTTTGTAATTTATTTTGAAAGTATTACATAAACAAAAAACAAACAAACCCTTGCTGCAAAAAACCCCACTTTAGACCCTCACAAATGGAACTGTATTCTGTAATTTAAACTGAGCATTTTTAACACAGTTTAAAAAATTACATGGCTGTATTATTCAAATGAGAAAAGTAGTTGATGTGCGTTCAGATTAGTTCCTTTAATAATGCTTTTTAAAACTCTATGGCTATTACTGACTCAGTAGTACAATGATAATTTGCAATGCCCCATTGGCTTCAATAAAAGGGCAAAGAAAATGGTTCAAGTTATCTTAGAGAGGCTAGTATGAGGCAGTAGTAAAAGTAAGGAATTTTTTTAAGCTCAGAAAATAAAAGGAACAAAGTGAAATATATGCATTCTACCCAGTTATGTTCTCCAAAGAGGCTCCAGCTTCTGAGATACAAGTATAAACTGAATTTATAATAGACAAGTGTAAGCCCCTGTATACTCTTCAACTGTGAGTAGGATAAAACTTGAGGGGAAGAGTTCTGAAGCTCCCAGAAAAGGCATACAGTCGGAAGACTCAAGCACCAAGAAATTTAGGAAAAACTGAAGGCTCACCTCAAAAGGGGTTGATAGAGAGTTATTTCATCTGGAGGTTCTTCAGCCCAGGAAGAAAAGATCTTAGAGGTTTGAGTCTGGTTTTCTCAAACCAAATAACTCACCAAAGTCAAAATTTCTAACTGAAAGATAATTAAGATTAGGTTTCGCCTATATTAGTATGGCCTTGTTCTGAGGTTTCCCGAAATTTTATGTCACCACCGCTGGCCTTTCTCAGTTGCCCCGTGAGACCCCCTGAAGGATGGAGCTCTAAAACAATCAGTTACAAGAGTGTTTGGACTTTGCGAAAACCTCACGCTCACTTTACATGATACAGCAAATGACAATAGGCGATTGATGATGGTACCTTCCTGCTGTTCTCAAAACGCCTAAGTCTGAGAATGGCTTGTTAGCTTTTACTGCTCTCTGTGCTCTGTGCTTATGCATCTCTGGCTTCTCATTCAGTCTTTGGTAGGACGTCTACCCTGATGTGGCTTTCCTGATTTTCACTCTTTGTTGTTACTTTTCTTGTATCTTCTCAGAAGGAGAAATAACATATACTTTAGTACCTATTCAGCAGCCCAAGCGGATACTGACAGTTGTCCATTGTGCCCCTTACGCTGTTATCTAGAACTGTATCTAATTGAATTTTATATGGAAATTTAATAGCTGCCCTTCTATATGTTTGATCTACTACTAATGGTGACTGGTATGAGTACAGGTATGTCCTGGAAATAAAAGCTTGCACTTGTAGCCCCGTTCAGGACCCACACATTCTGTTGTATGCATATGTCAACAGAAAGTGTAGCCTATTAAAATCTCACACTTGGTTATGAAGATTATTCTTCATATCTTGGAGAAATTGAGTCTAATTAACCGTATTGAGCCCAAGAGGGTCACTAGTGATCAACAGGAGTTTAATGCTAGATCCAGGTAAATTGGCTCCAGTTACAGATGACCAAAATATCTTCCAATACATGCTTCATACTTCCTTACTTAGAAACAATACAAAATATGCCCCATATTATATTATTTTTCCAGTTTATATTTTCTGTCTGTGATTGGTAGGATTTTGGGTTACAGAGACAATGTAGAGATTTGTTCTTTAAAAACAAGATTTTAGATACAGAAGAACACACCACAGATAGAAAAATTACATAAAGTGATTTTGGCTCCAACTGTTACTTTTGTGCATACCCAAACAGTGTATATAGTACTGGATACTATAGTGCTTAGAACGTTGGATAAAGCTAACTATATGAATTTGAATCCCAGTCCTACCTCTTACTGGCCTTGTGATCTTGGGCAAGGTCTTTGCTGTGCTTTAGATATCTTATTTGTTAAAAGAAGATGATACGACTATTCACTTCCTAGGGCCACTCTGAAATTTAAATAAGTTAATATGTATTAAGTGCTTAAAATATTTCCTGGCACAGACTAAAAGCTATTCAATAAGTGTTATTTCCATGCAATATGTGTAATTCCATAAGTGTAATTTTACATATTGTCAGAGTTCATAAGAGCCAAATTGAGAAATTCACAGATACTGTTGAATTAGGACACATTTGAGATACAACCCCTTTAATCACAGCACATTTAAATACATCCTAATAGAAGAAATCACAGGCCCTTTTACTAGATAAGCCAAAGTGTTCTGAATGAGGGAAAACAGAAAGTTAGGAGGTCACAATTACTTTAGGAAAAATCTTTACATTTTAATGTGAATTAAATATGCCAGATTTATACACTTTGGCTTTGCATTTCATGGTATTTACTTTTCTATTGCATAAAGTATACATGTTGACCAGACCAGGTTGTAAGACCAACTTACAATCTTTATCTTTTTCTCCTTTTAACAGGGATCACTAGGGTAAAAAAATATCCTTAAACTGGAAGCTAATATACATATCTTTTGCCTTGTTTATACCATGCCCTTTTCTCCCTGCCTTTAATTCTTTTTGTAAAATTTTCAAAAATGTATGAGATTATGCTATGAGAAGGGGTATGGCAAGTTAAATGTGTGTGCATATCTTAGTTTTCTTTTTGAGATGTGGCTCTTTTTTAATCTGGCCTTTTCTTAATGACTCGGTTTGACCAATAGACTCGTTGGAGTGGTTTTCTGGAATTTCTAAGGCTATGAGAACCCACTTGTAGAATGTTTGTTCTTGGAGAGGCCAAACTTTATGTAAGAAGTCCCATTTCCTTGAGACTCCCACACTGTAGGGAAAATCAAGCTGGCCATATAGACAGGCTACATGAAGAAAGATACATGGGGAGTCCCAATTGTTCCAGTAGCTCAGCCTAGGTGTCAGACAGGTGAGCAAAGAAGCCAGTAGACACAAAATGAAAAAGAATCAATAAACCCAACGAACAGGTGAAACTAAGACCTTCAACAAATGACCTATTGAGCTTTTCCAGTCATCTTCACCAATTCAGATCACTTTAGCTAAGGCCCCAGACATTATGCAGCAAAGATCATCCATTCTACCTTGCCCTTCTCAAATTCCTTATGCACAAAATTGTGAGCATAATAAAATGCTTATAGTTTTACCCCACAACTTTTGGGAGGTGGCTGTTACACAGCAATAGATATCTGGAACAAGGAGAAACGGTGTTAAATAAATGAGATTCATGGTCTCATCCCAAAGTTTAACGTTTAAGACTTGGTATTTTCTCAGCTCCTTTCTTTGTTAACTCCTCCCTAAAACAAAACAAAACAAAACAAAACAAAACAAAACAAAACAGCAAAACAAAAAAAACAGTAAACAACGAAAAAAATCTCACCTGCTATTGGTTTGCTGCCATTTTAATATTCTTGTCTCTCTGATTGATCTGCCCAGTCATCACCAAAGTCTGCAGGATTTTCCCTTGCTATATATGTCGAGTTTGCTTGAAATGAAACAAATAAAGTTTGCAAATGAAGTAATTAATATTATGCTGTAGTTTCACATCTGAAGACCTACTTTCACTCACTCAATAAGCCTGGAAACAAAGAAGCTATTATTATGAGCATCATACCCAGGTTTCTAAATTTTCGGTGACAAATTTATAGCTCAAGTACATGCCAAGGGAGGAAAGAAGGCAGGTACATGGCCACACATAGCTCACCAGAGAGCCTGCTAAGTACGTGCGAATAACACTTGAGCACACGTGCCTGGAGGAGGGAGTCTGTTGTAATTTTAACAATGGCATTCTCTGTTTCCAATTAAATGCTGGTTCATTTAGGAGGTACCATTCCCAATGGAACAATCATTCTGAGACTCTAAAATCTCTGAATAGTATATTTTAACTGCATCAACTCTCTCTGCTGTCTGTAAAACATCACAAAATCTCAAGGTTAGAATTTATTTTACAAAGAAGGAACATTTTGTTTTATTGTGTTTGCCTACAAGGAAAGGAAAAGTAAACACACATGGTCTTAAACAGACCTCGGCTATTTAAAACTTTAACTTACAAGTAATGAAGAAATATAGTTTCCTATAACCATAAAGTTTTTACTCATATGTAGGTCTATTTTTAAGTTTCTTCAGAGAACATCCCTTTCTTCTTCCCTATCCTTTGACTGATAGCTAAGAGTTGCCTTTTATTTGGATTCTACAACTAATTATTATCTTTTTTTTTTAAACCAGACTCTATCACTTTTTTGGCTAGGTCTCATTTATTAATTTGGAATTCACGTTAGATATTTATTTCAGCATTCTCTTGTGATCCCTGGGGACTTGACAAGACTAAGGAGTTTCCCAATCAGGACTGAGATGTTTTTATGTGCTTTTTACCTTCTTCCTTAGATAAAGAAGAAAGAAAAGACTGATAAGCTACTCTGAAAATGACACTATGCTAGATTCACAAGCACTTGTCATTACTCATTCATCAGCCAATCCCTAAATGACTAATTATTTCATTATCCACCCAGCCAGCCAGCCGATCTATATGATTGTTTCTTGAGCAACTAGACATTATGCTAAGTGTTGGGGAGACTAAAATAGACTAAGGCATAGTCTTCTCCCTCAGGGAGCAATGATGGGAGTCATTGCATTTGCTTGAAATAAATATTGAGTCTTTTAATTAATTTATCAACTTTCTCTGTGAACATAATACCTTTATTTCACCCATAAAACACCCAACCTGTTAGCAAGGTTATCTTTCTCATCAATTATTGAGTTTCCATAGTGACTTAAGTAATCTATATTACCTTTGACTCTGCAGATCATTGCCTTGGCAGAGAAAGATAAGGTAGGTAAAAAAAAAAAAAAAAAAAAAAAAGACTGAGTAACAATATAACACATTATCAACTACATACTCAATGCAAAAAAATGTTCAAATTTCATCTAAATGTGACTAAATGTTAAGAATACTATGTGCTTCTTAAGATGGGTAAAATCTAAGACTACGTATATTGGCACGTGCTTTTAAAATGCATTTTCATGTTGCATTATGGAAAGACTTGCATAGCTTAATATAACCACGATGAGGATATCAATTTAAGTATCCAGTGAACCCTCCAACCTGTGGAGATTTTCTTCTTACAAATGAAAAGCTAAAACTGTTACTCACCCTGCTCCTAGAATAGAACCCAAGGGGACTCCTATGGAACTGAAAAGGCATACAAATGCAAAATGGATAAAAAGAAATCCTTTCAATTTTTTACAGACGTAGCCTGTAATCAACCCATGGATTTCATTGCTGGTGAAAAGAAGTCACTGAAACAAATAACATTGTAGAGCTTCAGAAGTATAAATTTATATGAATAGGAATAACATTTTCTAGCTCTTCTAGGAGGATCAAGAAGTACTGTAGGGAAGACAGCAACAAAGATATCCTCATGCTTCTGGGCATGATGTAATATTCTACAGGGGGCAGGGAGCAATGCTTCCATACTCTAGCTGTAGAACTCACAAGGGTCCTTGGCTCCCATTGCCCCATACAGGCAGCCTAATGATTCTGTTGTTGAAAGGAGGCATGGAGCACAGATTCCACTCATGGCTTTCTTTCCACTCATGGCTGTTTTTGAAAGCTGGATTTATCGAAAGCAGGTTTATCTTCCTTAACTCGCAGAGCACCTTACCCATCTGTTCCATAGCACAGTAGGAGGAACTAGACACAGCAGGAAATCTCTTCTTGGATTAGGTTTTCTTTTCATTTTTGCTCACCTAGACTTCGGATGATCGCTAAGACATTCCATAGCCAGCGCCTCTCATGCCCTCTCACGGGGGCCATAAGAATATGAGTATTGGCCCTGCTTTCCTTGGGATGCTGGCCATCCTCCCATTTAGGCCAGAGAACCTGTGCACTTGGGGAAAGAGAACTGTTGGTCCAAGAAGCAGTGGAGACAATGTTTTACAACTGATAGAATACTGACAGTTAGAGGATTTTATGTTCTAGATAAAATAAGGTAAGGATGCTTTTCTGATTTCATGGCTTCATTGAGTAATAGCTGCATTGATTTTCCTACTAGATCTTGGTGTTCACATAGAAGAGCAAGGGATTATTAAGTCAAATAACAATGTAAAGTAATGATTTAATTCTCCTAGAAAACGAGAGTTACAGCAGGGCCACTCTTTTCTCCACCTCTGTTTCAAAATAATCTTTCATTTAATCTTACTTAATGATATTAATGCCAGTGTATTGAGGAAAAATCTAAAAATCATCTACCATTGACATTTTGAACATATCCATTCTCTCTTTTGCTTTTTATACACACACACACACACACACACACACACACACACGGTTTCTCTCTGTTTCTCTCTATGCAATCTTCCTTTCTTTCATCCATCTATCCATCCATCCATCCATCCATCCATCCACCCATGTACCTAACTATAGGACCTTAGCACCCACTTCCAAAAACTACCCAGTTTTTAAAGCTCTGAGAAAGTTCCTTGCAACTGTTCATAAACCAACCTTTCAACAAATGTCACCATGATGCATCTATCATGTTTTTCCTTCTTACTTGGGTTCTGATTTGATATCTGGGCCTCAGAAGTTCTTTTTAGGGAGTTTCAGAGTTGCTACGGTTGATGGTGCCCTACTTGAAAATGTCTGTGACTAGGCCATGGATTTTCTTCGGGTGTTCCAGGCCAAAACCTCCGTTGTCATAACTGACTTTTTTTCTTTTTTCATAATACAAATTCTATCTGTAAGTAAATCCTGACCACTTTAATATAATATAGCTTCACCTCTGGACGATAGCCAATCTTCCTGCTTCTTCTTCACCACAAAACAGCAAGATTTTTTTTTAAATCTAAGTAAAGATCATGTTACTCGCTTTCACTAGGACTAGGATGGTCTCTCAGCCATAACCCTGCCTGTCCCCACCCCCGACTTCCTCTCTTTCCTCTGGTGCCTTGTGCTCCTATTATGGGGCTCTTTACAGTTCCTCCAATTGTCAAGGTTTCTGCAGCCACATGGCCTTCACATGTTTTCTCTCCTCAAGCTGGCATGCTCTCCAGATATATGCAGGGCTCACTCTATCTCTTCATTCAAATACTGGTTGAAATATCTCTGTATTCGTTAGACTACTCCAATGAAACCAGTCCCTTAATTGCCATGCCATTTCTCCTGATTTATTTTTCTTCATAACATTTATCATTATATAATGGATTATAATCATAATCAAATACAGCATATTGTTACATATTATATATATAGTTTATATATATATACAAACAAAACAGCAAACATTCACAAGTAAAATCCATCTTCTTGTATGCACACTCTTGTTAGAACAAGGACTTAAATCAATTTATGCCCACACCGTCAAATTTTCTTCCCCATACACTCACTCATTCTTCCTCGCTTCACTTGCCAGTCATCTTTTCCTATAAGCACACATACATATCAAAACCTCTCAGTCTTATATCTAGAATAGAATCCTCTTAAAATATACAATTTTATATTACCAACCCACAAACTACTTATTACCTGATAATCTCTTTTCTCTCTTAAAAATAGAGTAATAAAATATTGCCATGACATTACTTATTTTTCTATAACACCTTTGTTATCACCAATACAGTGTTTCACTTTATAATTCCATAAAATAATTTATGTATTCAACCCCCTTTTTGATTTTAACCTATTTCCCATTTTTTTACTATTACAAACAGCCTTACTATGAATATCCCTGGGGTTGCTTGCTGACTCAAGGGTTTAGCACCTTGTTAAAGTTAATAATCATCCTTTAGGATTATTAAAACAATTTGCACACTTAGCAGCAATGCCTGAAGAGGCCCATATTTTATCACCTGCACAACACTGTCTTTCTGTCTCTCTCTCATTTTTTTACATTTTTTAAATGTTTATTTATTTTTGAAGGAAAGAGAGACAGAGCATGAGCAGGGGAGAGGCAGAGAGAGAGGGAGACACAGACTCTGAAACAGGCTTCAGGCTCTGAGCTGTCAGCACAGAGCCTGGCATGGGACAAGCCCCATGAGCCCTGAGATTGACCTGAGCCAGTTAGATGCCTAACCAACTGAGCCACCCAGGTGCCCCAACACTGTCTTTTTAATATTTAAAAATTATAGACCAAATGGCATCCATCTTATTGTTTTTTAAATTTATTTCCTTAATAGTTGGTGAGTTTTAACACTTTATATTTAATAAATATCTGGATATAATCATTTGTGTGCCTAATTTACATTTTTTCCATTTTTCTGTTATATTATTTGCTTAAAATTTTACATTTAAATAAGTGTTTTTTAAGTTTACTTACATGTATTTATTTATTTATTTATTATTTATTTATTTATTTATTTATTTCAGAGAGAGAGTATGAGAAGGGGAGAAGGCCACAGATAGATAGATAGATAGGGAGAGAGAGAGAAAGAGAGAGAGAGAGAGAGAGAGAGAATCTTAAGCAGGCTTCATTCTCCATGGGGGGGCACTATGCGAGGCTTAATCCCAGGACCTTGGATCATGACCTGAGTTGAATTCAAGAGTCAGATCCTTAACTGACTAAGCCACCTAGGCACCTCTTTACTTATTTGCTTTTAAATAATCTCTACACCCAACCTGGGGCTTAAACTCAAGACCTCAAGATTAAGAGTCACATGATCTTCTGGCTGAGCCAGCCAGGTGCCTCTAAACAAAGTATTTATTAAGAATAATAAACATTACAGGGGCGCCTGGGTGGCTTAGTCGGTTGAGCGTCCGACTTTCGCTTAGGTCGTGATCTCGCGGTTCGTGGGTTCGAGCCCCGCGTCGGGCTCTGTGCTGACAGCCAGCTCAGAGCCTGGAGCCTGTTTCAGTCTGTGACTCCCTCTCTCTCTCTGACCCTCCCCTGCTCACGCTCTCTCTCTCCTAGAAATAAATAAAACATTAAAAAAAAATTAAAAAAAAAGAATAATAAACATTACAGAGAGAAAATGTTTTATTAAAGTTTTGTATTGGTCCTTTAGATGGCCAAGAGTAAGTAAGAGGACTTTGTTACCTGGGGCCTTGGAGGAACCATAGATGAGAACCACAAGTTTCCACTGACGGTGGCTCAACTGTTCTCCATGAATTTCCTTTGTCGTTCTCTAGGTTTGGAATCTCATATCTTCTCTTGTCTATAGTAGAAGACTTCCTCAAAAAAATTTTAAAGGGCACACAGGACTAATTTTCTCAGCCTAGACTATCTCTAAAGTTCTCTATTTTATGTTTTTAACTTAGTTGAAAATTTTTAGCTATGAGTTCATTGTCATCCCACATTTAGTATTGCTTTTCAAAAGGCCAATTACATTGTGAGAGGACTACATGAAATGACTGGTTGGTATGGCTGGACATTGACTTATCCTTTTGCTTTAGTTACGATGGCTCTGAAGAGCCTTTTTAGCTCCTGAGCTCCTGGTAGTTTCAGCTGAGGCCTCTCTGTTGTACCTTCATCTCAGTTCAGCTTTTTTTTTTTTTTTTTTTTTCCCACGCCCAGTTCTGTGGCTCACCTTTCTCTCATAGGTGTTTTTGTTTTTGTTTTTATTTTGGGGTTTTTTTTGTTTGTTCTTTTGTTTGTTTGGTTTTTCGTGAGAGTACTCCCAGCAAACTTCCTGCATGCAAATCTGCATCTGTGAGTCTTTCTTATGACACCTGATCTAAGACAGTTAGTCCAAAGAGTGGATTGAGAAAAGAGACCTTAAACTGGGTTGTTGGAATCAGATCATGGATGAATGGTTGGTAATGGGGGTAACATCATTGGTGGTTGGTCTAATACAGGTAGGCTTTGGCACACCCAAAGGTGATACAGTTGCTAAGTTTCACCAGCGGTGAACTGGCATAGGAAACCAGAAAAGGACTTCACTGACAGCTGCAATATTTTAGGGGCGTGAGAGGTTCAGGGAAATTAGTAATTATATGGAATATGGAGTGCTATGGCTCTTGATGAGTACAAGCTATGTTTTGGAGAAAGATGATGAAATATGAAGAATGTGGTTATCACTTTCATGTTAAGTGTAAAAATCAGAATGGATCCTTTATGGCACACAAAAGGATGCCAATTTCTTACAGCCAGAGAACAGATAAAACTAAGATAATGCCCAGGATTTAATTAGAAAGATAGTATAGGTAGAGTTCTCAGTTTAGCAAAAGTGCTGTGCTCTGAACCTGGTTCTGAAAGAGGGACTTTTGCCTTGGGATGGGATATCTGAGTCAATGCCTTTGAGAATATCGAAACCCCATATCCCTTTGAATCCTCTGGGTCTGTAGAAGTGCTGCATTCCTTACTGTTAAGTGTTAGAACTCCACGCTTAAATAAACTGCAGAGAATTCTGTTTTATAAGGCAAGATATGTTCTCTCTCCCCCCACATTTACCTTTATGGCCTCTCCTGGCCACTCCTCTTTGGCCTACAGAAGCTGCTCATGCCACACTTTGGTAGATTACCCTTCTACCAAATGTCATGGAAGGCTGCCAGCTTGAGTGTGGCTCGCAGAAGAAAAAGACTTTAAAACATCCATACTCGGGGCATCTGGGTGGCTCAGTCAGTTAAGCATCCAACTTCGGCTCAGGGCATGATCTCATGATTAAGCTGGGTTTGAGCCCTGTCTCCGGCTCTGTGCTGACAGCTCAGAGCCTGGAGCCTGCTTTGGATTCTGTGTCTCCTTCTCTCTCTGCCCCTTCCCCACTTGCTCTCTGTCTCTCAAAATAAAATAAAGACATAATTTAAAAAAAATAATAAATAGATAAATAAAATGTCCGTACTCTAATGAGCCATTTGATTCAGCAGACTGTATGGTATTAGAAGTATCTGTGGTGAAAAATGCTGCTGTGTAGGGGTTTTGGAAAAACCTCAAGAGGAAGATCCCAACATAAATACCTGTGGTTCCAGAGAAAAGTCATACTGTCTATAACAGATACCTATGTATCATTCATAGCTCCTGGCATGTAATTGGTCCCTGATAGAGATGGAGTGCCTGCTTCTGAGAGATTAGGTAGCCAGGCAGCCAGAACTGCTCATCATGAGCTTAGTTCTCTCAGATCTAGTAACTCATGAGTCTCGATGGTCTCAGTAGCAATCCATTGCAAATTGAATCTGTTGCATCCAGGATTAAGTGTTTACTAGGCCAGAAGGCACTTAATAGCAGAGGAAGTTCAAGAATGGGGACTGGTTATACAGTAACACCACCCAGGAGTTAGCAGCCTGAATGTGCTATGGAATGACTCAGCTGTGTCGCCAGCTGGGAGATAATACCCCAAGAGGATAGAGAGCTATCCTTCAAGATGCAGTGTATAAATCAATAACTTCTGTATAGCGCTGTATCCCCAACAGGTGGGAGACACATGGAGCCAGGAGGCAGAATCTGATTTCTATTATTCCCAGGAAGCTGCTTGAGGAATGTTTATTTCCAGTTCCCACAACTCTAAGCTTTGCAGGTCTGAGGTCTTAGTTTTAAGAGGGGGGAACATTTCTATCAGGGAACATAGCAATAATCCTGTTAAACCTAAGTCTTTGACTGCCATGTGATCACTTCAGATTCTGGATGTCCAGGATTCCTTATGTTTCCTTCCACCAGGCAAGTAAAAGTGTCCTGATAATTAGGAAGAGGTAGGGTTTCTACCACACAATGGCGACAGGGAAGAATGCTTGTCATTTAGGTGATCACTGACTGTCTCTTGATATTCCTCTGCTCAGCTTTTAGGCTAAATGAAAGGAAAAGCGGCCATAGGCTGAGGAGATCATGAAGATCAGCGGCTCAGAACCATATAGTCTGGATCGTCCCATCACAAACCTCCTAGACCAGAAGAGGTGCTAGCTGAGGTTGAGGGAAATGGAGAATGAGTATCAGTTGTAGCCACAAGAGTAACTGTAATAGCAGAGGCTATATTTGGTGCTACTTACCTTCCTCTTATAAGTTTTCCCAACCAGAATTCTGGAGGAGAATCCTCTAGATGGGTGTTAGAAGGTGGAGGATGGTTAGTAATGTATCCTCCAGGCCAAGAAGGCACTTTAATATCAAAACAGAAAGGAACTCTGTTAACACAGAGTTTTATTCAGGGTAACTTAGTGATGGAGGAATTGGATACACAGATTCAGGTGGTTCACCACTATCCTGCACCCTGATTTGATTCTCTGCCTCTATCCGGACCTTAATTCTCAGCTTTCATGGGGCAAGCGGGGCATGGTGGTGAGTTCACAGACTAGTTATCTAAAGCGGTGCCACCTGTGTGTCAGAGGGGAGCACAAGGGTGATGGCCAAAGATGAAGTCAGTGTTGTCAGCCCTCCGACAATGGTATACTTACTGTATGAAGCCAGTGGATCTTAGTAGCCTGAGCATAATCAGTAGCAGATGATATGGTGCAGCTACAAGATGCCTCTGGCATGAATAAGGCACTCATTCTTCCAGCTGCCAGGAGTGCTGGATGCTGACCAATCACAGCTGAGTCCCTTCCCTAGCATTTTCTTTAGCCGCCCACTTAGAGCTCTCTTTAGGGGAAGCTTGTATGCCCTGACTGGTCCACAGAGGCCTTCAGAGGCCTTGTTTCAATTCGGAAGATCTCTAAGAGCTCTCCCAGCTGCATAGCTTCCTGAGTGTTTGACTAAAGCGTCTGTTACAACAACACCGTCATAGTCCAGCTTCTCTGACAGTCCAATCCTGCCTTCATTTTCCATCACAGATGTTGTTCCAGAGACAATAAACTCTCTGCATGCACATTTCCATCTCAAGGGCTGGTTCCTGGGGAAAACAACCTAAGACGGAAGATGGAACAAATGGAAAGTCATACTGTCATACCATGCTTTTGGATGAAAACTTTCAGCACCATTAATATGTCAATTGTAGTTAATTTTCCAGTTTATTGCTGGCCCAATGAAAATTTGGACAGAGATTTTTAAATTTGTCAAGGTAATTAAAAAGTTCATATAGAAAAAGGAACAATCAAGAATATCCAGGATAATGCGAAGAGAAGTTAGTCCAGATCATTCTATATGTCAGAATATCTGCTTCTTTAATACTACAACTGTTAAAAAAAAGAAAAAAACACCAATAATTTGTAGAAAGATAGTTTTTTCTTTAGAATTTATTTTGAAATCATGTTTGTTCCATATTGAGACAAAATAGCAAGACATATTCAAATACGTATATATGTGTGTGTGTGTGTGTGTGTGTGTGCGTGCGTGTGCACACACGCGTAAGATAGTGAAATTCTGAAAAGAATTCATCTATCACCAAGGTGTTTTATATCCAACTTGGACCCTTCTTACCACCTAGTTCAAACTTGTCTTATTTATATCTTATATTATTTTTAAAAATTTATTTATTTTGAGACAATGCATGAGTGGAGGAGGGTTTGAGAGAGGAAGAGAGAATTCCAAGCAGGCTTCCGACAGTGCAGAGCCTGATGTGGGGCTCGAACTCCCAAACCTTCATGACCTGAGCTGAAGTCAGATGCTTAATCGACTAAGCCACCCAGGTGCCCTTATATCTTATATTCTTATAGCAAAAGCATAAGCTTATTCATGGATGACCTTTGTTTTATTAATACTATTTTTTTCTTTTAATAGTATGTTTTATAATGACAAAGCAGTTATATTAAATAAACCTAATGGGACATCCATCATTAACTTTTAGGAAAAGATCAAGATGGTAAACATCACTGGGTGAAAGGTGTTATGTAGCTCAAGTACATAGAAATTAATTGTATGTGGTTGACATTTTTCTGTTTTATAATGGCAGTAATAAGTCTTACGTGCTGAGCTCGAAAAATCCAGTAACTGGCTAAAAACGTCTGATCTGTAAGCTCAGCTAAGGATATGTAGTTAAATCCATGGTTGTTTTCTGATTTTCTTCACAGTGAGAACAAATACATGTTACTAGAGGAACTGTACCCACAAGCAGTGTGATGTTTTAGACTGTGGGTTTGAGGGCAAGAGAAACTTGGTTCATTACTAAAATTATGCCAGGGATAAAGTAATTTCTATTTGTAATTGTTGTATGAGTTCCTTATGCTCTCCTTTTAATCAAAGATAATGTGGCTATTTCAAGAAAATGATGAGTTGATAATATGGGGTGAGATAAAAATTATTTCTTTTTATAAGGTATCCACCTCTCTGATTACTTCTAAAAAGTTAAAGTATCTTTACCTTTACCTCTCTTGCTTCACATCCACTATTGGGAAATTTTGAAAAAAAATATTGGAGTGTATTTGCAAATTAATAGCTACCCCACCTGCAAAACAGGCAAATTTTATAGCTGGAAAATTATATAGCTATATTTGAAAAGCAGTTTTTTCAACAAAAAACTCTACAGCAACATGCAGAAGAATGAAGCTGGACCACTTTCTTACACTATACACAAATTCAATATAGATGAAAGACCTAAATATGAGACAGGAAACCATCAAAATCTTAGAGAACAGAGGCAGCAACCTCTTTGACATCGGCCTTAACAAGTTCTTACTAGACATGTCTCTAGAGGCAAGGGGAAATGAAAACAAAAATGAACCATTGGGACTTCATGAAGATAAAAAGCTTCTGCACAGTGAATGAAACAATCAACAAAATTAAAAGGCAACCAACATAATGGGAGAAGATATTTGCAAATGATATATCTGATAAAAGGCTAGTATCCAAAATCTATAAAGAACTTACACCAATTAACACCAAAAAAAAAAAAAAAACTAGCTAAAAACCCAAACAAAACAAAATACCCACCCCCCTACACACAAATAATCCAATTAAGAATGGGCATAAAACATGAATAGACATTTTTCAAAAGAACATATACAGATGGCCCACAGATACTTGACAAAATGCTCAACATCACTCATCATCAGGGAAATACAAATCAAAACCACATTGAGACACCATCTTACATCTATCAGAATGGCTAAAATTAACAACTCAGGAAACAACAGGTGTTGGTGAGGATGCAGAGGAAAGGGATTCCTTTTACACTGTTGGTAGGAATGCAAACTAGTATAGCTACTCTGGGAAACAGGATAGAGATTCCTCAGAAAGTTGAAAATAGAACTATCCTATGACCCAGCAATTGCATTACTAGGTATTTACCCAAAGGATACAAAGATACTGATTTGAAGGAGCACATGCACCCCAATGTTTACAGCAGCAGTATCAACAATAGCCAAATTGTGGAAAGAGCCCAAATGTCCATCAACTGATGAATGGATAAAGAAGAGGTGGTATACACACACACACACACACACACACACACACACACCATACTGCTGCAAGTGGCAAAATTTCATTCACACACTCACACACAAATATATATACACAATTGAATATTTCTCAGCCATCAAAAAGAATGAAATTTTGCCACTTGCAACAATATGGATGGAGTTAGAGTATATTATGCTAAGCAAAATAAGTTAGAGAAAGAAAAATACCTTATGATTGCACTCATATGCAGAATTCAAGAATCAAAACAGATGAACATTAGGAAAGGAAAAAAAGAGACGGAGGCAAACCATTAGAGCCTCTTAACTGAACATGGCCATAAACATGATTATTTCTGGTACTCTGGCTCTATTTTCTTGTCTACAATTAAGTTTGCCCAAACTCTTCCATTGTCAACATCAATGGCAGACTTGTGTCACTGCATAAGACTCAAATGTTTATCAAAATAACAAGTCACCAAGGAGTGCAGTTGGATTTGTAGATAGTTTTGCTACTCTGTTTCTTTAAATTGAAGTAGTTGTTGAATTCAGGGCAGAAGATGAGCCAAATATAAAATAAGAACCATTATGTTAGCAGGAGTTGTGCGGGGAGGTGACAGTGCCCACTCTGGCTCATTCAGATCAGATCACCTGATGCTCAGTCTCTTAGGTGACAATCATCCAACTGGTGACCATGGCACTCACAGTGGGCGGCCACAGTTATGTGGAGAATGTAGTACTGGAACTTTAGAGGCACATTTCATGGAACCTAGGATATGCTCAAGTACATTTGTGGAGTAAATAATTGAATTAAAAGGAATGAATAAATGGTGTTTTTTTAGTTTTTTGTTTCTTAGATGGTCAGCCATGTCAGAGATTAAGGGCAAAAATCTTCATAATGAGGCAAGCTTAATGTTTACAACCACCACTCATAATGTTAGCAGGGGCAGTACTGTTAGAAATTGACCTAGGAAGCTCAAAGCACACTGAACAAAATTAAAAATAAATGTGCAAATAAGATTTTTTTTCTGTCTCATTGTAGATCTATGTGCATTATACAAATAGGATCAGTATACAAGAAATACGAGTAATTTCCTAGTATGGCAATCAGCTTTGTTCTCCTGCCCTTTTCTGGCATCTTCTCTTTCACATTCCAGAAGTTTCATATGAAAGATTATTGATATACTGATGACAGCCTTTAAATCAAAGCACATAGCTAAGTGGGTCTTTATTTGAAAGCTTTCTTTAGCATAAAGCTAAACAATGATTTGTTCTGCATCAAGCTGATATGGAAGTGGAAACAAGTGTTTGAGGTCACAACATGAAACATGGTTTGCCAACGTATAACTAATGTTTCCAGACATTACATATTTCTTGAGCACTTAGGAGTAAAGTTCCATCAGCTGCTATGGATTAATTTGAAAAAGAATATATTTAAGCACGTGTTCTCAAAGAGAATGCAATCTAAATTGGGAAAGACAGAACACTTATATATGATAAAGACAGAACATGTATATGTGATCAAAATTATAATAAAATCCAGTAAGTTCCACATAAGTGGTGCAAATAATAAAAAAGGAGAGTTGTAGCTGAGTTTTGAAAAAGAATGACATTCTGTAGGTAACTCAGAGAATGCTTATGCTTTTCCCAGTAAAAATAGTTCCCTGAAAACAGGAACTGTAAGTCAGCCTCCTTTAAACACCATTTTGGCATGTGAGTGATATCAGTGTCAGCTGCAATTTCTCTGAATAAGAAGAGAGGTTATATATGAGGTATATAGGGGCAATAATATGATGGCAAAAATAATCATTCCACTGGCAAGTCATGGAGTTCATAACCAGCCAGAAGCACAAATGTCAAAGTAACTCCTGTGTTGAACAAGCAAAACTCAGGGGATGTAATCATAAAACAACTTTATATTAATTTCCCCTCTCCATTTAAATTCATCTCAGGACTACTGCTTTTTCGGTTCCTGGCAGGCCTCATAACATTTCTCCTTACTCTTAAATAATAAAACATCTTATAGTCAAGTGAGATCACAAAACACAGGCTCGGTTCAGTAATAAGCATGATCAATACCATCAAAAGCAGGTAAGATTCAGAACCCCAAATTTATTTAAATTCTAGACTCCTTTCCTCCCCCTGCAGCAGGTGGGAAGTCTACTGTCAGGGCAAAAGGCGGGTGTTTTTTCTCTTCCACTATCTGTGGATTTTATGCTCCTTCCCCTAGCTTGCACGATGCAGTACTTTCTGACCACTTGGGGTTGGTGACTGGGGAAGGAGGAGACTGAAGGTGTCAGGAAATATCCTAATACACTGGTATAGTCAAGAACTGATGTTGGTTGTTTCTAGATCTTATAGATATCTAGCAGTCTATTGCATTCTCTCTCTCTCTCTGTCTCTTTTCTGAGCATGTCATGGCTTCTTTGGAAAATTTCCCTGTATCCGAGGATTTCTCCCTGGGTTCCTCTGGAAAGGTCAAATACGTCTCTATTCTGGCTTATTGGCTGATTCTTTCCTCTGCTCTTAAGAACCTAATCACACCTCTAGCTTCACTGGTTTCTCTCTCGAGGTAGTCTTCTTGCACAGCCCTTAAGAAGAACGATGTGGGTCCTCCCGGATAGGCCTGACATGTTCCAAGAGAATCACTCCCACCCCTACATATGAACCAGAGATTGAACACCTCCTGTGAAGAATTTTCACTTGATCTAACCCTTTTTGTAGGATTGTCTTTGAGCCACAGCTGAAATGTAACATGCTACCATCTCTTTGTATGGGTATGATATATATGTAAGGAAAATAAGTTATATAACTTTATTTGAGTTAGTCAACTCTTCTAAGCTTAGTGTTCTAATATTTTAATTTTTTATGATTAAATGATAATATTCATATATAGTGTTTAGCACATGGCCTGTCACATAGTAAGTGACCAATATATGGGAGCGAGTATTTATTTTTAGAATCATTGTACTTGAGAACAAGAAAAAATGCATATTCATATATACTCTCTAAAGATATGTCAATCTTGTAATTATTGTTGTACTTTGAGATTTCAAAATAATAAATATGTTCAATGACTTAAGTATTTGCTGAAATGTTATTCCCTCCTGTACATGGTTTGGGTGTTGTCAATATTTTATTTACTCTCATAGTTATGCATTTTTCCCCTTTCCTTTCTAAACTGCTCACTTTACATGTAGGGGAAAAGGAAGGGGGGTTATTAACATGCTCTGATGTGTATGTCCTTTCCTAACATTGCTTTTTACAGGAAAAGTGTCTTTTGGTGATAGAAACAGAGTGGTGTGAGTAGGGCAATAGTAAATCTGTCGTAAAGCCACTTTCCAACTGTAAATCATCATTATGGAGGATTGGCTTTCTGTTCATGGTGACACTTTACCCAGTGAAGTGACCGGAAGGATTGGAAGTGATTTCTACAGTATCAGCCTCTCTGGCATGATTCATTTCTGCCCTCCTCTCTGCTTGAGCAAGTGGAAGCTTAGTTTCTGGTACAGAGGATCAAAAGATGGCAGCCCCCCACCACGATGAAATCTTTAGACATTACTGTACCTCCCATGTTACCAGCTTCCAGTAGATAAAAGTTTCCTCAGGCGGTTACACAGTTTTCTCAGTACTGCTCAATGCTGCATCTGTTTCTAGGTTGCAGGTACGATAGTCATAAAATAATAAAATGATAGACTAATTACTTAAATTTCTAAGAATTCACAAAGGTATCTTAAGTAATTACACACTTTGTAAGAGTATGTTATTTTTACAGTGAGGTCAATTATCTTAAAGTTGGTGTAAAATATTGGTTGACTATAAATATAATTTTAATTTAATTAATTTTTTTGTAAAATAAGAGACAGATCCAGAAAACCACACCAAACAAATGTGCAGCTTAATGATTTATTTCAAGTAAAAGTCCTATAACCAACCACCCATTTCAAACTTTTTTGGCCACCCTCTCTGTATGTGCCTTCTTTTAATCTTTACTTCCTTCTTCCCTCAGAAGTAATAATTCTCCTGACTTTTTAGCAACCACATGAATTTCTTTATAGTTTTATAACCCATCTGTATGCCCCTAAAAGCTATGGTCTTATTCTGTTTTTTATTTGATGATTTTAAAATTTTCTGTTAATCTTAAATTAAGTGTCTTTTCTCTTTTTTTTTAAAGTTTGTTTATTCTGAGAGATAGTGAGAGAGAGCATGTGTGCAAGTAGGGGAGGGGGAAAGGGAGAGGGAGAAAGAGAATTCCAAGCAGTCTCCTTGCTGTGAGTGCAGAGCCTGATGCAGGGCTCATACTCACAAACTATGAGATCATGACCTGAGTCAAAATCAGGAGTTGGATGCTTAACTGACTGAGCCACCCAGGTGCCCAAAATCTTCTCTTTATCATGTATTTTCTGAAGAACATAAAGCTTTGCCCTGCACAGTTTGAAAGCCTGGACATTACTTATTGAATACTACAGGTGCAGTTCCACATGTTTCTATTTTTTCTGTATTTCCTAAAATTGGGCAGGTAGCTGGATGCAGAAGATTTATCAGAATCAGGTACAATCTCTTTGGCAAGATTTTAGGTGTCTTCTTTAAGAGTCAGTTGCGAAATACGGTGATATTCTAATCTCATAATTGTTTTTTCATTGTTATATAGAATACTTAAAATTTTTTTAATGTTTATTTATTTTGAAAGAGAAAGAGAGATCAAGTGAGAGAGAGAAAGAGAGAGCGCGCGCGCGCGCGAGCTAGTGGGGGGAGGGGCAGAGAGGAAGACACAGAATCTGAAGCAGGCTCCTGGCTGTCAGCACAGAGTCCAGTGTAGTACTCAAACTCGCGAACTGTGAGATCATGACCTGAGCTGAAGTCGGACACTTAACCAACTGAGCCACCCAGGCGCCCCAGTCTTTCTGTATGTGATAACAGTTTTGTCTTTGTTCCTCGTGTTTGAAAGTCAGTTTTGCTGGGTAAAAAATTTTGGCTGTTCTTTTCTTTTCCTCTTGAGTATTGTGTTACTGTCAATAAGTCTAATAATTTAATTTTATTTCTTTTATATGACACTTTCTCTTTTTGCTCATATGTGCAAAATAAGATTTTTTCCTTTTTATTTATAGTCCAGTAATTTTACTAAAAGCTGTACTAATATTGCTCACTTTGAGTTGGTAGTCTCAGATGGAAGCTCTTTCAGCATCTGGTTTTGAGTGAGGTTTGAAACTATAGATTTTAAGCATGTTTTCTGGAAATACAGCTGTGGCTTTTTTCTTCCGGAACTCATTTTACTATATGCTCTATCATTGTTGCCTGTCTTACATACTTGTTACTTAATCTTTTCCCCCCTTTTCTCCTTTTTTTAATTTAAAACAGTTCTTCTTTTTACCCTCCGTTTCTCTTAAATCATTAACCTCTTCTTTATTCATGTATTATTTCTCATTTAGCCTTTGTTTCCAATTTTTCTTTTATTTCTAATTGTTTCCTGAGTTCTGTCTCCTAATTCCTGAGTCTTCCTGGTTATGATTCATGTTGTTCTTTTATATCTTTGATCCTTTTAAAAGCCTTTTAGCTTGTTTTGAAATTGTGGGTGCAGTTAGATCTGTTTTGTTGGCATGCCTTTCTGGAATCCTTGCAATGTTTGTAGGATTGTTTTATTTTTATTTTTTATTTTTTTTGATCTTTGTTTTCTTTCATCTTATAATAACTCTGAATAGAATTTGACATTATTCTTTTTGTGTTGTTCATGTTTTTGGTGAAATTAACTTTACTGGACTTTTAGAAGGAGGCATGGTTAGGGGTACCTGGATGGCTTAGTCGGTTGGGCTTCTGACTTCAGCTCAGGTCATGATCTCAGAGCTTGTGAGTTCAAGACCTGTGTCAAGCTCTGTGCTGACGGCTTGGAGCCTGGAGCCTGCATCAGATTCTGTGTCTCCCTCTCTCTGCCCCTTCCCTGCTTACACTCTGTCTCTCTCTCAAAAATAAATAAACATTAAAAAAATTAGAGGGAGCTATGGTTCAAGATACCTTGTAAATACACATTTCCCCTTTTGTAGTTTTGTTTAGTAGTTACCAACATGTCTGCTCAGTCACGGAGATTTCCTGGCTCTGTTCTGTCTCCAATACCCACATTTGCATCTGAAATTGCTCTTTCATTGAAATTTCTGTTTTGTAGAAGTCAGTCCGCTCTGTCCCCTTCTTACCTTAGTGTCAGGCCCTTGGACTCACCTGCAGTTGGATCAGGTAAACTCCCAAAACATCCAGGGAATTTCTGGGATTCTCTTGTGTTATCATCCACTAGACATCTATTGCTTCTTTCTGTTTTCTTCTTCGCTGGCAATGACCCCAGAAACACCTTGTGCTGTGGTAGTTTGTTCCTACCTGCTTGTTTTTGTGGGCAAATTTCATCTACTTTCGTTACACATTTTGTCAAGTGGATTTTGGTTTTACCATCTAGTTTCTCTAGTCATTTTGGTATGGGGATCTGAAGAAATTCAAAAGCCATGCCACTACTACTACCTTTGGTATTTTCTTTATAAACAAAAAAAATTACTAGAATCATTTTCTAATACACAGATATAACACACACGCACACACACACACACACACACAGTACCACAGTCTCTTCCTTCCAGTTATTTTAAAAATAATATAATGTAAAACAAAATTTATAACACAGAGTTTATTTTTACCTATCTCAATAAAATCTCAAAATTCATGCAAGTGCTATTCTTTTTTGAAAGCTCTCACAATATATTCAAAGTTGGAGAAACGGTTTTGTTCATGTAGAAAACCTAAACCGAAGAGTACCATATGGGCATTTATTTGACTGTTCCACTTTGACGTTCAATATATACAGAGAGTATGTCTTTGGTGTCATTTATTGAATAACACCATGTATTTATAAAAATAGATAAACATTGGGTTTCACGAGTACCTTAAGCATTTGTAACTGAGTGAATAGATAAGCATTGCTTTATGCATCTTTTCCTTCACATCTGAGCCTTGTATTTTGTAAAGTAGAAACAACTCCCATTTGACATTCTATAGTTTTTCAGAAAAGCCATCATCAGCTCTTATTAGTTACAGTAGGCTTGTAATGAATGCATACCTGAGACGATTGCCTTATTTTCAAAAAGTAGAGCAGTTGTAAATGGATTCCGATGATCCCATCTGGTGATATTGTCTTGCAGTTGTACCTGTAATAAAGAAAAATAAATTAGATTTTTGATATCTCCTTTTATCCTAATGTATCCCCAAGTGTGTGACATAATATCATAAATCAAAAAGTTTCCTTTGCAATGCTCACATGTTACCTAGTTTTATGTGATTTTCCCCAGTCTATGTAAGAGACTCCTTTTTTAAAGAAGTGTTCTGCTTACTGCTGTTACCTAAAATGTGTCATCATGTTTACAAATTACAGCCAACATAGACTCATAGTAACATGCTTATGCTGATAACAACAGCTGATAATTAGAATAGTCTTTGCCACTACTAAGGAAAAATGAAATCTTTACTTGGAGACGTTTGATACTAAGATAAGAATAACCAAATTTTTACTTAATAATATTTTATTTAATTTGAAATGAGCAAAAAGTGAGGTACCAAAACATTAAAACTACCTATTCATGTGTGTTGCTACTGCCTGAAGGGTTCCATAGTCTCATCAATGGCCTTGTAATCTTTCTCTACATCCTTTTTCAACAAGGTAAAAAATTTTTATGTTTATCTGTTTTGGGGGCGGGGGGACAAGCAGAGAGACAGAGAGACACAGAATCCGAAGCAGGCTCTAGGCTCTGAGCTGTCAGCACAGAGCCTGACGCAGGGCTCAAACTCATGGACCACAAGATCACGACTGGAGCCGAAGTCAGACGCTTAGCCAACTGAGCCATCCAGGTGACCCTCAACAAGATAATTTTGATACCTGGCCAACTTCAGAGCACAATTTGAAGGTTGACTTTTTCCTTTCTCTCAAGTGCTGATTTCTGAGGCCCACATGTATTTTAAAATTTAGCTGATTGTAGGTGGAACCATGTCCTCATATATGGGAACCAAGTATCACAAAAGAAAACCAATGTGCTTTGGAATCATGAAGCCCTTAGCTCATTCCTGGCTCAAAGCTTCCTTATGTGACCTGGGACAAGTTATCTTCCTTCCCAGTTCTATTTCTTAGTGTATAGATTAATTGTAAGAATTTCTTATTTAGAATGTGGTCTCTAGATTTAGAGTTTGACATATATATATATGACATTTAAAAATTTTCATTCCCTTGTCATATGCAAAAGAATATATCTTCCAAAGTAAATGAAGGAAATATATGTGACTTGAAAATCTCCCTAGATGACTTTGTATGCTCCTACTATTCCTGAAGGCTCAATACCTTCAAGTTTTTAGCCTTTTCATCAGAGAAAGCAAGACTTCCAGTTACTTACGACCAAGCAATTAAACAAATCAATCTCTTCGATACCAGTCTCCAAATAATTAATTTGAAATTAATTTGAAATTTGAATTATCAAGTCCATTGATACTTTATTTGTTTCAATTAATTTAAAAGTTATTTACTACTTATATCCATTACATTTGTGAAAGGTCTGATTATGATTCATTTAAATGTCACCATGCTTATAAAAAGAAAGCTGTGTGACTCTCTTTCTTGGACTAATATTTAAAAGTAAAGTACTTACTTCTTATGTGAAGAACTGATTTGTTATTTTCACTTTAAGGAAACCCTTATGTTGGAAAATGTAAACTTACAGAAAGTGGGATTTCTAAAAGCAAAGAAGCACTGGATAGGACAGCGGACACATTGACTTATGCTAATTAGAGACGTGAATCACTGACACCTGCGTTGCTTAGTGGGCCACAATGCAGCGTCAAGGTCTCTGTCCTTTTGTTGATTTAAAATGTTATCCTTGAAATATCAATGTTATAAATATTAATAAAAATACTAAGAGCTTGGCAAGTGGATTGCAGGAAGACTAATGACTTCCAGTTAAATATCAAGTCATTATTCTAACGGACCTTTTACTAGGCAACAAAGATGGAACAGCGCTATGAGCCCTTCATAAAGGTCTTAACAACTATTCAGTTGAGACAAAAATTCCATCATCTAGCTGTTTGACCTAAATAAACTGATTGTTTCTGGGTGAATTAATCAGCCTTTGCTTATCCTTTCTCAATACCAAAAACTGGTCTGGTTGAGTTTTTGGCTCTAATTGGTTGTCTTTCCAGTTGCTACACACACACACACACACACACACACACACATACACACACGCACTTAAACCTACACAATTATTTGTGCCAGCCAATAATTCATGTCAGTTCATTCCCAGGTAGTCTGATATATGCCAATATAGATACATCTCAAAAACATAGAATTAAGCAGTGAAGATTCTTACGGTGCGTAAGAATATGTAAAGTAATTTACTGTTCATTTATTAAAACTATACTGTATGTTGTTCACAGATGCAAATTTATGTAAATAAAAGTATGGAAGGTAAATAGAAAGGATGTGCATTAAGTGTGCAAGACTTGTGCATAAGAAATGGTTGGAAAATTGGGATGGGCAACAAGATGGCAGAAAACAAGGGCCAGGTTGTGACCAAAACTGATTGGTCACAATAGTATGATTGATCATAGTAATCCTACAGTAGAATCCAAAAGATAGAATCTTTATAATTTATCTTTGTTTTAAAATATGGGCATTTTTCAAACTGACTTACCACTATTTAGCACTTGAAATGACACAATGGTATCCTTCCATTTCCCCTGTGCCAAGTTCAATGTGGAAATGATAGGCCTCCCTGAAGTAAGCATCACATTTCCAGCTGTACCTCAAAAATCCTTTTCACATGAACTGCCTGCTAGGCCAGATTCCACTACACATCTTGGATAACCTGGGTGTTTGTGCTTGTGAGGAATGTTCTCTTACTTCACTAAAATTTGGGTTATCAATACTTTCTACCACTAATAGGTTTCATGTAAAGTTCCATGGTTAGGACATCATTAATTTAGCTTCATTGTTAAAAGAGTAGTTAGTGAAACATATTTTGCCTTATAAATACAAAATAACATAGAGAACATGGTGCTCCTAATATTTTAGGTGTATGTAAGAGAATTAGACACAGAGAGCACTTTCAGTGTGATAGGCTGTAGAGAGTTACTCTTAGAAGTTCCAAAGATGAATGTAAACCCATTTAAGATTATTCAAGTCCTGATTTGTTGCAAAGTTAGGAGATTTCAGCAGTGCAACTTGATTGCTAATCTGACTTTGTCCACACTCACTTTCTAAATCATAGAGTGTTCATATTTACAGTAAACTCTTTTTGCGGAAGATGTACATTTTACTTTGTAGCTGTTTGTATGACATAGTAACTTTCAAGGACCATTCTTTTCCCCTTTAAGTCTGGTGTTTTGAATATAGTACAAAAAGTGTTGAATAAAACTATAGCCTGTTCATGCTGATGCATTCATTTCACAGAGAGGTCTTCCTTTGTGATCAGTCAAATCAAGAAAGAAAATTCTCTGTAGTCAACAAAATATACAGTGCATGTCTCTGTTTCTTGTCAAGTGCCTCAGATCTGCGTATGAGGATGGCCTAAACCCCTGTTAACAGACTTCAAGAAGAAAAAAAACAGCAGGAGTTAAAAAAAAAAAAAAGTAAATAATTGCCCATTTCTATAGCAAAGTTCAAACTTCTCTCTTGAAATTGTGAACTAACTTAAATAACAACATTAGGGAATGTCCTTGTTTAGGGATAATTAATGGCCTTGTACTTTTCTCACTGTTTATTATGTACAGTCAAATGGGAAAGGAAAATGTTAAGAGCTCAAAGGCTAAAGCTACAGTGAAATGTATACAGCAGATTTATATGTGCTCAGTTTTTGTTTTGAGAAGGTGCTCATTTTAATTTCACATGTTAGTTCTATTATACAGAACAAAGAAAATACATTTGTGTCTCATGCAGGAGCCACAGGCATTTTTTAAAGAAAAGCTTTAAGCTGTGTCAAATCTATTGAGGTATCTTCTACTTAATACTCTCAAATGACTGAGTTAGTTTTACATTTCAAACTTTAACGTGGGTAGGTAGGAAATAATGTTTATCACTAATAACCCAGCAACAGTGACAAAAACCCACAATACATAGTTATGCCCAAATATTCTAAAATGTTTAAATATAAACAGAATGCGAGAAAATATTGTACAAGATAGGGAAAAGATAAACATTATTGTTACCTCAATGGTTGACAATAGCAATTGACTAGTGAAATGGTTTGCACAAAACTGTGCTTTTCTGAATGCAATTTCAGTAATATGGAATGATATATCCCAAGAAATATGGGGAAAAGTAGGAAATCGTTGCATAAACTGCTGTGACTAAAGTAGACATTGTGATGAAGTATAATCTCTCCAAGCAAACAGTTATTATGTTAAGAATGGAGAAGCAATCGCACATTTTAAGTATTTTGCCTTGGCATCTCTGCTCTTATTTCCCACCCCTGCTTTTCCCTGGGATGATGCATTGCCTCTAGTCCACAGTTTACAAAAAATAGGCAAGGGGCCAATACATGTGAGAATCAAAACCTATATAGAAAGCATTCCTTTTCAGAGAGCTGCTAAATGTACTTAGACCTACTGTCTTTACCTTGACCGAAAAGACTATTAATAGACACTGCATCTGGATGAGATATCTCAGTTGACTGAAAATATTTCTGTGGCATAAATCACCCTGTGCTGCAGATATCAGCCCAGGAATCGCCTTTTGAAACAAGCAAGGAGAGAAAATTATCACAGACCCTACTTGTTATATTCTTTGTGCGGTAGGCTAAATGGACTTCCCTCAACACCTGTCCTGTGTTCCTTTCCTCATGCTCTCATTTTTTCTCTCAGCTCTTCACTAAATGGATCTCAAAATTGCCTCACGTTAAGGCAGTCAAGACATGACTGCAAAAAAAAAAAAAAAAAAAGTGTATGTACTTAAAATATCATCAGGTATCCTATGCATCCCAAATAGTAGTTTTTCTTTCACTTCAGTAGGCACTAATTTTCCTTAAGATATCTTGGGAATTCCACCCAGGACTTGGCATACATTCTTTTGATTATCTATAGTGAGGATAAAAATTTGTTCTCAAGAGCAGAATTTGATTTGGGGTGAATCATATAGATAAGATGGATGCTGAATCTTTGTGGCATTCTTTTGGCTTAAGAGAACAAAAAAAAAAAGAATAGTGATTTTATTTTGCAACTTAGAAACGAGTTCAAAAGTCAGTTCCCAAAGAGGTTTCCAAAACACGTTGAATAATAGTATTTTGGAACAAATATGGCTATCTATCCAGTGTGACTACTTTGAAAAACAAGATAGTATGTTTGTCTATAGAAGCTTTGAGTGCTTTCAAAGCTCTCTAATAGAAAATTTCCATTACTGAGGCATGGAGTTTATCACCTAGAAGATATGCGGATTCTCTACTTGTTAAACTGTCATTTACACACACCAGATGATATCCCTAGCATTTGAGGAAACTGCTGAAGCATGTCACAGTTGCTGCTACTCAGAAGGAGAAAACACACTTAGCCATTCAGTATTTTAAAAATCTTATTAGTTTTTAGCTTAAGTCGCTTATCTTGAGTTCAAATTTCAATTCTCTGATTTATTAACTATGTGGATTTTGGGTAATTTACTAAAATGTTTTGGGTCTTATTTTCTTCATCTATAAAATGGGGATAATAATCATACCTGCTTTGTAGGCCTGTGGTGAGAAGCAAATGAATTAATTCAATCTTGGCAGATAGAAAGCACTTAGTAAATATTTGATAGACTTGTTGATTTTATGGTGATACTTTATAAAAGTTATGGCTTAAAGCTTTACTCTTCCCACTTGGCTTTTCATCTTAATAAGATAATGATGGTTTTACCTAAAAATAAATATATTATTAAATGAACTTCAGACTCAATAAAGACTCATTAAAGGATTGAGAAGTATTTTGAGGCAGAATACCCATTTACAACAAGCTTCTTATTGTATGTATTTCAGCCTGGCCTTCAGTGAAACTATTCATTATCATCTACAACTTTGATAATCTCTCACATAACTGAGGGTCATTCTTCCAAATCTATACAAAGGGGTAAACATTTTAGAGTATGTTATTAAGAATATTTTTCATACCTTTCTTGGGCCTAGAAATAAACATCAACATGTATGCATCTTAAAAGGGTTTTTTAAATGTATTACTTTACAATTAATATTTTTATTATTTATATTTTGATTTCATTTAGAAGAATTTGAAAGATGACAAAACTATTTTTTATTTAAAAGACAAATTATATAATTCATGGTATGAATTATTCCATTGCTGATGGGGGAGGCCCTTTCCTTAAGTTGGGCTTCTTAGAAGCAGACTGGCGGAAGAAGTTTCAGGTACAGGTGATTGTCTAATGAGAGACTCTCTGGAGCGGTTGGTAGTGAAGTATAGGAATCAGAACAGGGAAGGGGAAAGATCCAAGCAAAGGACTGATTTCAGGTGACATCTTAGTATCAACAAGATCTCACAGGAGCTCTGAAGGACATATTACACCTCCAAGTGTATTCCACCTTGAGGCGCAGGAGATGGGCTGGCTTTATATTCTTAGCCAGTCATTGGCTATAAGCCAACCTGGGAGGGACATGAACTCCCAGCATTTCTGGCTCTTGGCCTATATGGTCAAAGCATCTAACATAAAAAGGTCCTCAGAGAAAAGTTTCAGATGGAGGCCAATAGAAGCAAAGCTCACAAAGGCCAGGGGATAGGTGCAGAGAAGCGGAGGGAGGGTGGGCAGAGCACCAACAATGTGCAAGATTTCTGCATTGGAGTTGCAGTCTTTCCGCTAATTCAGCCTGTTTTGCATGGCTGCCCTTTACTTATTGTGTGCTCCAGCGGAGCCTTACCACTCATTCACACAACCAGTCAGCATGTGCCAGACACGGTTCTAGATGTTAGGAAAATAGTAGTAAGCAAAAGTGTCCTCCATCGTGAAGCCCATATTCTCTTGGGGGAGGTAAATAATAAAAAGTAAACAATGTGCAAACATATAATCTTATAAGATATCAGGTAAGGCTATGTGTGATGAAGAAAAATAGAGTAGGGTAAGCAGATAGAGGGTTAGCGCCTTTGGGTTGTTGTTTTCCTTTTGGGCGGCAGAGTCAGGAAGGGGCTCTTTGAGGAAGTGGTGACCCAACCAAAATATAGATGAGGTGCAGAAGTGAACGAGGCTAATATTTAGCAAAAGAGAATCCAGGGGGAGAGGGGAGCCTGTGCATCAGCTCTGAGGTGAGAATGTGCCTTGCTTCTTTTGAACCACATAGAGGCCATGATGGCTGGAGTGTGGTGGGTGATAGAGAGTCATAAGAAGTAGGTTGAGAGCCAGGAACTATATGGTGTAGGTCTTGGAAACTACAGTCATGGTGCAGACTTTGGATTTCATTCTAACCATGGTGAGAAGTCACCCAAAGGCTTTGAGCAGATGAGTGCCATGTGTCTTATGTTTCCAAGCGTCACTGTGGGGAAGTGTATCAGGTATTCATTGCCATTCCAAAAGCTATCTGAAAATGTAGTAGCTTAGAACAACTACCACTAACCTAATTTGCTTATACTTCTGTGTGTCGGCCATTTGGGAGGGCCTCAGCTGAGGTACCCTGTCTCTACTCCAGTGTGGTTGCTGAGCTCATTCACACTTAGGGGGTAGTTGGCAGTCAGCTGGGGGCTGGTTGGTTTTGGAAGACCTTTCTCTCATAGGTCTGACAGTTGGCTCAGGCTGAGAGCCGAAGGTGGGGTGCTTGATTCCCCTCCACTGGTCCCTTGATGTAGGTCTCCTCACAAGGCCTGTGGAACAGATCGGAGAAGAAAGATCTGGAATTCAGTTATGGTTATGTGAAGTTGAAAATACTCTTTAGCTGTACAGAAGTATTAAGTAGGCACATGGTAAATGAGCATGTATTTTAAAGGGGAGATCGAGCTGGAGGTACATGTTCAATTGCTATTTAAAGCCAGTGGATTGCAAGAGATCACATACATCATGAATATATATAAAGAACAGAATAGATGCATGACTTAGTGGCTCTTAGGATAAGAAGTTGAGTCAGTCAAAGAGACTGAGGAGAAGAAGGTGTTTAGTACATTGTTAAGCACAGCATAACTAATAAACCAAGCATAGACAGTGAGTAGCATGAAAAGAAGAGTATGTTTCTTCTAATTCTGTGCACCTTCATTTTTCAAAATGAAGAGAACAAAAAAGTATCTGATTAGGTTGTACTCGATTTCAGTGATTTTTCTTTCCTACTTTCCTATTATTTTAACTTCTACTCTTCAAAAGCCTCTTCCCACCCAAGTTCTGGAATAAAAAAAAAATAGATGGAGACCACAATGTCATTTCTTTACAAGTAAATTGCAAGTTGGAGGATATAGCTTCATATTAGTCAGATTTACCACGTGGTTGCAGGCAGCCCTAGACAACCACAGGCCTCCCCACGTGCTAGCCTTACCAGAAGTTTCTCAACTACATATTTTGTTCTCCCAAATTCTGCTATTCTGTTTTTATTTTTTCGTGGACAATATAGAGAACGTAACCTTTGTGGGGTCCGATAAATACCATCCTACTTCCTTGCGAGGATTCAGAAAAAGTGAAAAATAAAACAAAAGGATGGCCAACAGAGATCAGAATGTCAGTTGTATTACTGGCCAATGCTAATTTTGAGGACTTCTCTTAGTTTGAGGGCCAAATAAACCTGCCTAACAAGCTTCAAAACTAGGGACACTTACCAGCACATGACAGGCAGCGCTGGACCTAGGCAGGCCCCAGCTTGTGGAGGAGGGCAGAGAGCTGCCCAGGGAGAAAAGTGGAGAATAAATAGCTGCTTCTGCGGGCAGGTCAGTCTCAAAAGGGAGAAGGGAGGTTCTGGCTATATAAGTCTTGTTATTCTCCCCGAAAATTACACCTTCAATCCTGATGGAGTAAGTAAAAAAGTAGAGAGAGGAATAGGGGTAAAATGTTGCCCTCACAAACACTCAGGGCTTTTGCTTTGTAAACGGTGTACTATTGGCACAATTTCACATTTAACTGCTCTCTGGGGGAGGGTACAAAAGAATGAATCAATACTAATATTTGTAGAAGTAATTAGAATCCTTATAAACTGTTACACACATTCTTTTATTGATGTTTTCATATGCAAAAGGAATGAAATAAAAATTTACATGTATGTGTATTTGGGAGGTGTTAGGAAGTTGAAGAGTGGAAGCCTGGCAGAGGAATGAAGCTCGTGACTTAGGCTTGATTCTGCTGAATGGGATAAGAGAAAGTGGTGGAGGAAAGACAGGGAATATAAAGTTCCCTGAATGACCACGGTGAAAACATGGGCTCAGAGCAGTTGTGATGCAAGGGGCATCTGGGTGGCTCAGTCGGTTAAGCGTCAGACTTAAGTTCCGGTCATGATCTTGCGGTCTGTGAGTTCCAGCCTTGCCTCGGCCTCTGTGCTGACAGCTCAGAGCCTGGAGCCTGCTTCAGATTCTGTGTCTCCCTCTCTCTCTGCCTCTCTCCTGCTCATGCTCTCTCTCTCTCTCAAAAATAAATAAACTTAAAAGAAATTTTTTTAAAAAAGAACAGTTATAATGCTGTTCAGAGTGAAAGGTTGGTAGAGTGAGAAACCTACTGTGAAGTTCAATGTTCAGAAATTGAGTAAACGGGCCAACGTCAGGAGTGAAATGAACATAACTCACCTTAACACCGTTTCCTCTTCTTCAGTGACACTGGTGTGAGGAATCTCCTTTGTGATTTGGCTCCTGAAGCATTGAGTACGGAGTTGAATTCTAGAGTATCCCAAACAAAGAGATAGCAATCCTGTTTAATTTTTGCCCTAGGCACACTTTGAATCATACTTCCAACGCCCACTTAATTACTTTAAGTTGACAGCTGCTCTTTCAGGCAGCCCCCTAAATGGCAGTCACTCTGGGGAGGCATCCCCAACCCACAAACTGCAGGATTGGGAGCACATAAAAACTATTTTTGAGAATTCCACTTGAACAGAAGTTCAAGGATACATACCACCTCCCTCTGGATATGTTAACTATTTTTTAATGATGTTATCTGATATTTAACAATGTATGCAGAGCAGCAGAGCCTTGAGTTTGTTGTTTAAATATCTTTGATGCTGTGTCATAACAAATTAGTTTCTAAATGTTGCCAATTTGGCAGACAAAGCTGATTATTTCCTGCAATCACACTGCATATGTGCACAAGATTATAATTAATGATCAGGGATGCCAGCCATACTTTAATAATGATCCTTCAGTGTTTAGGAGCCGATTAGAGCAACTGGCACTTCTGCCCTCTATTGGGGCAGAGGCGAGAGAAAGGAGACAGTGAATCTGGATAGATCTATCAGTGTCAGAGAATCAATAGTGTGCTGATTTCCCTTATAAATTTGAAGATTCTGGGGGAGTTATTGACAAAGCTGCTGCTGTGAATATTAACAGAGTGTTTATGTAGCCTTCGCTGAAGCAGTGCAAGTCCTAATTAGATTGGGATTGGTCTTTTGGCAACTTTGCAATATTTGCCTCCTCAACGTACCAGTATGCCACATGAGGATTCTGAGATTAGTGATATATTTCTGAAGAATTATGTGTGCACAAAATGTCAAGATCAAAGGTGTTTCATCATAATGAAATGAGATTTATCAACTCTCGCTATCCAAATTCTCAGCTTCCTTAAAGACCATGTTTTCTTTCTGTTTCTTGGCAAAAGCTTGGCTAATGAGTGAATGTTCCTAAGTGAGGATGGTAGCATCCACAACAAAAATAAGGAGGGAGGGAGGAACAGGAGAGAGAAAACAAAAATCTTCATAAATGGAACCTATTTTAAGAATATATTTGAAGCCCTAGAATTGCAAAGCAATTAGAATTTCAAAGTAATTGAATTAACTGCTTTGATTCCTTGATTAACCAAAGGAATCATCCTGGGATAGTTTTTAGATTGTCTAGCATTAAAAATAGAGTTTGATTTGCTTACCATTTAGGACAATCTTCTGTACAAATTGAAGTAAATCTACAGTCCCATGGACCTTTTTGAGATGCTGCTTACTATGATTCCAAAAAGCTTCGTATAACCTTAATTCTTCTACCACATCTTTCTATGATGCTGCAATACATCTTTCCAGAATAAATCTAGCTGTTAATGAAAGGACCATCTGATGATTAAACTCTCAAAGCAGTATCTGGACGTAGTAACTTCAAACAATATTTTAATTAGATCTTTTATAACAGCAAAAATAAAACATGACACTGACATCGAATGTTATGGAACCATTTTTAGAGCTTGCCAAGCAAGTCACAAGAGCCTGCCTTTTTAAAAATGTTTATTTATTTATTTATTTATTTATTTTGAGAGAGAGAGAGAGAGAGAGAAGAGAATTCCAAACAAGCTCTGCCCTGTCAGCCCAGAGCCTGAGGTGGGACTCAATCCCATGAACTCTTGAGATCATGCCCTGAGCTGAAATCAAGAGTCGGACACTCAAATAACTGAGCCATCCAGATGCCCCAAGTGCCTGCTTTCTTAACCATGATTTGGATGACACTTTCCTGAACATTATTCTTAGTCAGTTTCTTAAATTGGAGGACTTAATATTTCATGTTTTTTTTTTTAATTTTTAGAGTAAGAAGGAAGGAGTGAGGTGTGTGTTTGACATTCTCAGTTGACCGGGAAGTCAAATGAAAGAAATTATAACATATTTTTTTCTCTTACTCATAGTTCAGTTGAGTAAACACATAGGGACAGACATGGAAGCAAAAATACCTTGAGGATACCAACTAACTCTATCACTTTCTTGGGGTTTTTGCTGGCTCCTAAGGTAGGCTGAGTAGTCATTCTAGAGATTCATCTCTCTTTTCCAAGAATTTCTTCACTCTTGATAAACACACATGGAGTAGAACCATGTGACATCATGAGTCTCAGTGCACAAGACTTTTTTCAGAAAGCTTAAACTTTTAAAAACTTGTTCTGTTGCTTGTTTTATTAATTTCCTTGCAGAATAATTTATGTACTACAAATTACATTCATTTTAATTGTATAATGTGATGATTTTTGACAAGTATATAAGAAAATTCTGGAAAATGTAAATTAATATAGAGAACAAAGACTAGTTCTACAGTAATGCAGGACAGGGGCAGGGAGAAGAATTGACTATAATGGGTGGAAATAAAAATGCACTCTATCATGGTTGGGTGATGGTTTCGCAGGCATAATAGATTTTTGATCAAGAACCTTCTAAAACCCTTGTTTGTGGATTATTAACCATTTGAGTTATTGATTTAGATCCTGTTTTGTGGGTGTGACTTCTACATTTTTTCCTTTCAATTTCTTCCCCTTTTTTTGGAGTTTTAAACATTGTCAGTAAAAACACTCATAGAGGATAATGGAACTGAGTCCAATCTGGAGACTGCTTAAATATGGATAGAGTGTTAATCAGCTTTATCCAATTGATTTTTCTAGAAAGGTCAATGTAAATAATTTGCATAATTAAAAATTAGACTGTATAATGAAGGCTAAAACACTTATGGACAAACACTATTACACAACTCGTAAATGTGACAAGACTCTGTAATGCTTCCCTGGGATAGTGGTCACATCATCCTCATGGATATGGGCACTTCTGCTTTGGAAGTAAAGGAGAAGCTACATTATTCTACCTTGAAAGAGAGAAGTCACCAGTGACCTTGCCTCTACAGCACACCTTATACCCTAACTGTCCAGTGTTGATAAATTCGTTCCTCTGCTTTCTGTCATTTTACCTTCCACTTTGAATGTAACTTTTTCTTTGGAGAACGTTTTTATTTTATTATGATTATCCTAGAGAGCTGTGTATACAGTGGGCACTAAACTCTTTGGAAATATACGAATGAAGTAAGTTTGTTTTATTCTGAGCTGACGTTTCATTGGGAGCTCTAATCAATCTGATGAGTGGATTCGGGGAACATTAGTTTCTCTGGAACTACCACCTTGTGCTCTCTCTTCTGTTTCTTACACTCTACCAAACTGAATCTCAAATTATTCATTTAGACTTATAGTTAGATTACTAATAATCCATTTTAGAAATGTTTCCCCTGCAGGGTATTTACATTTTAATAAGGTTGTAGTACAGAACTGAAGGCCTGAAGCTCAGAAAAAAGAATTTAATGTCTCAGTTAATAGATGGAGGTGGATTTCAGGGCCCATAAAGACTTTTCTAATGCCCTTATTTTCAGGCATGATGCTGTTTGTTACAGGATATATATTGTTATACGTATTAAGTGTCCAAGAGATCTTGAAGAAAAATTCAATAGGTGACTGATACCCTGTGTTCCAATTTTAGGAAGACATATATTATAGGATTTCAATCACATACAAGTTGTCTAAGTTAAACAGCAGCGTATGTAAGCCAGTCATTTTTCTTACAAGCTGATTTCTTAGGCCAAGTGTTTCCCAGTATGTGTATAATATGTGATGTATATCTGAACACTCTTTAATTAGCAAGTATTTATTGAATCTTGTATGTCCTTAACCTTTTCTACAGGAAATATGAGATAGCCAATGCCCTTATAAAATGTATAATGGCAAAAATGAAAGAGAATTCAATAATGAGCTGCATAGAATTTAAGAGGAGTTCAAATGGCTGGTGAAGGAAAACTCTTTTGGCTTCAAATGGCTGGTGAAGGTAGGGTTTCCTGAACTCTGTTTGAAGAACAGACATGTTTTGCAGTAGCTTGAAACTTAACAGAAAGTCAGGGGAAGGTGAAGAAGAGTCACCTTACAGGTGAGAAGAGAGTACTGTTGTGGGACTTGACGTTCTCACTTTTGTTCTAAGGCTCCTCTCAAATGTACTTTGAAACACTTTTTCAGGAGTGAGTAGCCATTATTTATGGACTTATTTTTGGTGTTACTTTTATTTAATTTTTAAAAGTTCTTTAAATTTAATGTTTATTTTTGAGAGAAAGAGAGAGTGAGAGAGACAGAGCACGAGCAGGGGAGGGGGCAGAGAGAGATGGAGACACAGAATCTGAAGCAGGCTCCAGGCTCTGAGCTGTCAGCAGAGACCAAGGTGGGGCTTGAACTAAGAGATGGCAAGTTCATGACCTGAGCCGAAGTTGGAAGCTTAACCGACTGAGCTACCCAAGAGCCCGTGGTGTTACTTTTAATTTGTTAGTACCATGCTATGCAAAACAGTCCACGCACCAGCAGCTTGGGTATCTTCTAGGACCTTATTAGAAATGCAGATTCTCAGGACCTAGTCTAGACCCACTAGATCTGAACCGGCATTTCAACAAGATCCCTAGTGACTCAAATGCACAATAAATTTTAAGAACTACTGCTCTGGAAAACTGTTGCTGCATCCTAGAATCACTTGGGGAGCTGTAAAAATCCCAATGCCCAAGCCACACTCCATATCCATTAAGTCAAAATGTGATGAATGGGTACCTGGGCATTACAATTGTTTTTTAAAGCCGCCCAGGTGATTCCAGTGTGCATCAGTATGTGAGATACTGCCGCACAGCACTTGTAGCAGCATCAGGTAGAATTTTAGAGTATCTCTCAATACTTTATAAATTCTGATTACCTAATGTGCTTTACAAATTCTCATTGAGAGCACACGAAGTATTAGCATATCCTTTTAATCTGTGTGTAAAAATTTAATTAAGCGTCATATGAGCAGCTGCTCTTGAGACTGGCTTTTCCTTTCTCAAGATTTTTCTTCAGACAGGTTTGGCTGTGTAAAACATAAAACACAAAACACTGAAGTTTTCTGGTTCCCAGAAGTAATATGCAATAACAACATTTGATCAAAGATAAATATGATGAAATAAAATAGGATATACTGCAAAGGAAATATATTCTTTCTATATAAGAATTCATCTGAAATTCCTTTTTGTTTGAGCAGCTTCCCTAATGAATAAGCATATTTTTGTCTTTTAAAAGAATTATTTCTTTTTTGTAATCCCTGAACCATAAATAAGAGTATAATTTAATTATTTATAGTGATAAAAATAACCATTTTTAAAATGGTAAGTATTCAAAACAATAAAATGTTAGAGGTTAGACATTTGGGAGACTCAAAGAGGCTCAACCAGTATGTTGGAGAAAAATACTTTTTGCTTTTTCCTGTGAAACTTGTAGAAGATGCTTTTGAATCCAAATTGGAATTAGAACTAACAGAATTAAGTTTTGGATTTTCTATACATTGTTGATGCAAATAATTTTGTGGAATTATATCAATTTCACTTACATACATGCTTACATTATTCTTCAGTAACAAGTATTTTAAGTATGGTTAAGGTCAAAATAAAAAATAAAAGTGAATGTCAAAATGAAAAATAAAGGGAAATCTCATTATAAAGTATTATAGTATTTTGAATGTATGTTTGGGGATAAGCCCAATGGATATAAACATGTTATGTTTACAAACTCTGTTCACAAATCAGAGTTTGTTATTTTCTTCACCACATATGTGCATGTGGTTTTTTTTTAGTATTTTAAGATATGTAAGTTTTTTAAAAATTGAGATATAATTGACCTATGGCATAATATCTTCATTTTTTAAAAAAATATCCTTCTTTTAAAAATTTTTTTAAATGTTTTTATTTATTTCAGAGAGAGAGAGGCAGAATGAACAGGGAGGGTCAGAGAGAGAGGGAGATACAGAATCCGAAGCAGGCTCCAGGCTCTGAGCCTGCTGTCAGCACAGAGTCCGATTCAGGGCTCGAACCCATGAACCGTGAAATCATGACCTGAGCCGAAGTCAGACGCCCAATCAACTGAGCCACCCAGGCGCCCCAACACATGGCATAATATCAATGTATTAGCTTTGGGTGTACAACATCATGATTCAATATTTGTATATATTATGAAATGATCAGTATAATAGGTCTAATTAACATCCACATACACAGAGTTATAATTTTTTTCCTTGTGAGGATGTAATGTAATGAAGGCTATAGTTAAGAATACTTTATATTTGGGGGCGCCTGGGTGGCTTAGTCGGTTAAGCGTCCGACTTTCGCTTGGGTCATGATCTCGCGGTTCGTGGGTTCGAGCCCCGCGTCGGGCTCTGTGCTGACTGCCAGCTCAGAGCCTGGAGCCTGTTTCAGTCTGTGACTCCCTCTCTCTCTGACCCTCCCCTGCTCACGCTGTCTCTCTCTCTCTCTCTTCTATAAATAAATAAAAACATTTAAAAAAATTTTAAAAAAAAGAATACTTTATATTTGAAAGTTGCTAAGTATGTATTTTAAATTATTATTTTAAAATAACTTTAGGTTTGCCAAATAATTGGAAAAATAGTATTAAAAGGGGCAGAATTTTGAAAACCTACTCCTTACTTAAGACAATACCAACATTGGCAAAATTGTTAAAATCAGCTTTTTCAGAATTCTGAAAACAAGCTAAAGTTTTTCAGAGATCAAAAAAAAAAAAAAACTTACTCACCAAATTACTGCATGTCAGTAATAACAGTGGGCTTCATGACAGAAAACCCGCGGTGTAACATCCACTGGAAGGGGAAGAATGGATTGTAAACAATCCGTAGGGCATTGGGGCATTGCTAATCAGCAGCAATTGCTTAACATTGATGTTGCCTGAGATGGTGATATCAGTTGGGGAAAATTAGTGGTGAATCAAAAAAATTTACAAAAAGATCTATAAAATGAGAAGTCTGTATGGACTTTGGAAAGTTTCTTTACGTTCCTGGACACCTAAAACATCATGAGCATGCCTCAGCTGTGCACATCTGCAGGACTGTGTGCGTGCTAAGGAAAGACCTAATCTCTCACCTCTGGTCAACCTTGGGGTTTTTCAAGTGAAAGTTAAAGCAGAGTTCTAATTTGTTGCAGCACTGAAGCTGTGCCCCATTGCACACAAAAAGCTTTTTGACGAAGGGTGGAAGACATCAGTTCAAGGCATTTAAGGAAATCTCTGTCTAATCATTAACCGAACATTAAGCTAACCAGAGACTTAGGTGGCTACACACAACAGAGAATATAGAATTTGCATAATTAATCCAGAAATGTTATTAAATAACAGAATGCAACAACAAAAACAGAAACAGCAATGGTAGCAACAAATCCTGGCCAGGGGATCTGATTTCCAAAGTTGTCATGCTGTATTATTTAAAATATTCAATTTTCAAAAATAAGTTATGAGACATAGAGAGAAAGGGACGTATGGCTTACACACAGACACACAGACACACACAGACACACACAGACACACACAGACACACACACACACACACACACACACCAAACAGTAGAAACTATTCTTGAGAAAGCTCAGATGATGGATTTGCCAAATGCAGTATTTTTCTCTCAGTCACATAATAAATTACCCAAAACATAGTGACTTAACAATATAAATGTATTATCTTACAGTTTTGTAGGTCAGAAGTCTGACGTGGATCAGCAGGCTAAAATCAAGGAGTCAGCAGGACTGAATTCCTTTCAGGAGTCTTTAGGGGATATTCCATTTTCTTACCTTTTTCTGCTTTTAAAGATCACCTGCATAACTCATCCATTATTTCTTCATCTTCAGAGCTAGCAATGGAAGATAGAGTTTGTAACACTTTGTATGTCTTTGGATCTTGTTTCATATTTGCATCTCCTCTGCAGCCAGGAAAGGCTTTCTGCTTTTAAAGATTCATGTGATTAAATTGGGTTTACTCAGATAATCCAGGATAATTTCCTACTCTCAATGTTCATAACCTAAATCACATTTGCAAAATTCTTTTAATCATGTAGCATAGCAGATACACAGATTTCAGTGATTGGACATTTTGGAGAAGAGGCATTATTTTGCCTACCACATGGGGCAAAGACTTTATTTTTTTTTTTTAATGTTTGTTTATTTTTTGAGAGTACAAGAGTGAGTGGGGGAGAGTAAGAGAGAGAGGAGAGAGGGAGAATCCCAAGATCTGCACTGTCAGTGCAGAGCCTGATGTAAAGATTGATCTCATGAACTGCATGATCATGACCTGAGCCAGAATTAAGAGTCAGATGCTTAATTAACTGAGCCACCCAAGTGCCCCATGGGACAAACACTTTAAATCAGCTAGTATATATATGTTTAATAAATTAAAGGAAACCATGTCTAAAGAATTAAAGTACAAGGGTGATGTTCTTGCTAAACAGAGTATATCAGGAAGGAAAAAATTGTGAAAAAGAATCAAATAGAATCACTGATATTGAAAAGTTCAATAAAATTTAAATTTTACTAGAGGGATTCAATATCAGATTTAAGTTGGCAGAAGAAAAAGTCAGTGAGCTTCAAGACAAATCAATTGAGATTATACATTTTGGAAAAAAAAATAAACAGACCCTCACAGACCATGGAAAACTACTAAATGTACCAACATACATATAATGGGAGCCCCAGAAAGAGAAGAGAGAAAAAAATGGCAGGAAAAAAAATTCGGAATAAAGAATGGGGGATGTGTGTTCCTGGGTGGCTCAGTCATTTAAGCATCTGACTCTTGATTTCAGCTCAGGTCGTTATCTCTCTCTCTCTCTCTCAAAAATAAATAAACATTAAAAAAAATAAGACAGATATTGAGATGAGCACTGAGTGTTATATGGAATCCAACTTGACTAAACTATGAAAGAAAAAAAAAACATTTTGCTTTTCAAAATAAAAAAAGAAAGAAAGAAAAAGAACAAATGGGTGAACATGTCCCATATTAAAATACAATCTATGTATACAAAAAGCTTAATTTTATTCCAAGTGAGATAAACTCAAAAAAGTCTATAATTATATTAGTCATATTGTTGAAAGTGAAAGACAATGAGAAAATCTGCCAGCAGGAAGATAAAAATGGCTTGTGATGTACAAGAGAGTCTTTTAAGATTAACAGCTAACTTATTAGAAACCAGAAGACACTGGAAGGACATATCCCAAGTGCTGTATGAAAGACAGTCAAATGAGCATCCTCTAGCCAACAAAGCTATCCTTTAAAAATGAAGGATACAGTAAGATATTCACAGATAAACAAAAACTGAGAATTTATTACTAGAAGAAATCCCTTAGAATAAAATATTAAAGAGTAAAATGAAAGGACAATAGACAGCAAATCAAATATATATGAAGAAATAACACAATACAGGTTAAGTATAAAAGATAATTTAGAATCTGTAATCCTTATTTTCGTTCTAAACATTTTTAGCTCATCTGATTTAAAAGGCAAGTTAATAGTATAATAATTATTAGTATGTGTTGATGGGCATACAATGCATAAAGATGTAATTTGTGTGACAACAATAGCTTAAAAGAGAGGGAGGAGTTGGATATGGAGAAGTAAAGTTTTTGTATACTATTATAACATTGATATAATTTGAGCTACATTATTATGAATTAGGAGGTAAATTGCATTGCCAGTGCAATCACTAAGAAAATGATTAAAGGGATATGGTAAAGAATGACAATAGAATTGAAAGACTTAAGAATTATAAATATATATACACAAAGGAGACCCCAAATAAAAAAATCCTACAGAATAGAAGGAATAAATAAACATTGTAACATAAATATTTAAAGAGATCCGTTTTCCACTTTCAATAATTGATAGAACTAAGCAAATGATCAACAAGAAAATAGAAGACATTAATATTATTAACCAACTAGACATAAAACCACCTATAAAACCCTCCACCCAATAATAGTGGGGTGCATATTCTTGAGTGCACATGGAATACTCTGTAGGATGTGTTAGACCTTGAAAGAAGCTTGGATAAGTGAAAATAATTTATTATACCAATTATGTTCTCCATGACAGTAAGATTAAATTAAAAGTTAATAATAGGAGGAAATTTTGGAAACTCATAAGTATATGGAATTTAAATATACTTCTAAAAAAGCATCAGGTCAAAAAGCAATGCCCCCCATTAGAAAATAATTTGAGAAAAATGAAACTGAAAGCACAACAAACCAAGACTAATGGAAAGCAAATAAAGCAGTGTTAATAGGAATTTTCTGTATAGTGCTAAGTGCCTATATTGAAAAATAAGAAAGATTTCAAATTTATAACCTAATGTTTATACCCAGAAACTAGAAAAGATCAAACTAGACCCAAAGCAAAAAGAAGGAAGGAAACAAAAAAATTAAAACATTAATAAATGAAATAGAGAAAAGAAATATAATACAGAAAATTTTTATAAAATGTTGGTTCTTGGAAAAGCTCAACAAAATTGACAAGTATTTAGCTAGATTGATAAGAATAAATAAGGTTCAATTTAAAATCAATAATGACAGAAGGAATATTATTACTAAACTTAAGAGAAAAAAGATTGTAATGAAACACTATGAATAATTGTATGTCAAAAATTAGATAACCAAAGAAATAGAAAAATTTTTATAAAGACACAAACTATTGACAATGACTCAAGAAGAAATAATCTGAATACACTTATAACAAGATAAAGAAATTAAATTAGTACTCAAAATCTCAGAAAGAAAAACCCAGACCAAGTTGATTTCACTAGTGAATTCTATCAAACGTTAAAAAAAAAAAAAAAAAAAAATATGTCACCACAATCCTACAAAAACTTACAAAAAAATAGAAGAAAACATTTCCCAACTAATCCTATGGTAATAGAACTAATCTGACACCAAAACTATAGAAAGACATCAGATGAAAAGAAAACTACAGAACAATTCCCTGATATAGCCACATAAATCCTCAAAATAATAGGAAACCAAACCCAACATCATATGGAAAGGATGATACACCATGGCCAAGTAAGATTTATCCAAGAAAAATGAGTTGGTTAACATCAATCAAAATCAATCACTATAACACACCAAAG
>NW_024081094.1:772995-786662 GCF_003009895.1 Hyaena hyaena | reverse complement strand
TGACAATGACTCAAGAAGAAATAATCTGAATACACTTATAACAAGATAAAGAAATTAAATTAGTACTCAAAATCTCAGAAAGAAAAACCCAGACCAAGTTGATTTCACTAGTGAATTCTATCAAACGAAAAAAAAAAAAAAAAAAAAAGATTTGTCACCAATCCTTCACAAACTCTTACAAAAAAATAGAAGAAAACATTTCCCAACTAATCCTATGGTAATAGAACTAATCTGACACCAAAACTATAGAAAGACATCAGATGAAAAGAAAACTACAGAACAATTCCCTGATATAGCCACATAAATCCTCAAAATAATAGGAAACCAAACCCAACATCATATGGAAAGGATTATACACCATGGCCAAGTAAGATTTATCCAAGAAAAATGAGTTGGTTAACATCAATCAAAATCAATCACTATAACACACCAAAGGATAACCACCACACAGCCATCTCAGTAGACGTAAAAATGCATTTAACCAAAGCCATTACCCTTTCATGATAAAATACTTAACCAACTGGGAATACAAGAGAACATTCTCGACCTGATACAAAGTATGTACAAAAACTCACAACTAAATCATACTTACAGGTGAAAATCTGAATGCTTTCCTGCTAGGATAAAGACAAGATAAGAATGTCTTCTTTCACCACTGCTATTAATCCTTGTGCTGAAGGTTCTAGCAAGGGCAATTAGGAAAAAAAAAAAAAAGTTATCTAGACCGGAAAGGAAAAGATAAAACTATCGTTATTTACAGATGATATGATTTATCTATCTCACATCTTCTTCATCTAGTCTTCACTGATGGACACTTAGGTTGTTTCCAAGTTCTAGCTATTGTAATTAGTGCTTCAGGGAACATGAGGGGGTACAGATATCTTTTTTTTTTCCTAATAGTTTATTGTCAAATTAGTTTCCACATAACACCCAGTGCTCATCCCCACAAGTGCCCTCCTCCATGCCCATCCCCCCTCCCCCCCACATCCATCAGTCCTCAGTTTTTGTCAGCATTCAGAGTCTCTCATGGTTTGCCTCTCTCCCTTTCCCCCACCATTTCCCCCCTTCTTCTCCCTCTTGTTCCTTCGTCAAGTTCCTCCTAATCCTCCTATACGTGCAAACATATGGTATTTGTCCTTCTCTGCCTGACTTATTTCGCTCAGCATAACACCCTCAAGGTCCATCCATGTTGCTACACATGGCCAGATTTCATTGTTTCTCATTGCCATGTAGTATTCCATGGTATAGATAAACCACATCTTCTTGATCCATTCATCTGTTGATGGACACTTAGGCTCTTTCCATGTTTTAGCTATTGTGGAGAGTGCTGCTATGAACATTGGGGTACATGTGCTCCTATGCCTCAGCATTTCTGTATCCCTTGGGTAAATTCCTAGCAGTGCTATTGCTGGGTCATAGGGGAGTTCTATTGTTAGTTTCCTGAGGAACCTCCACACTGTTTTCCAGAGGGGCTGTACCAGTTTACATTCCCACCAACAGTGTAGGAGGGTGCCCGTTTCTCCACATCCTCGCCAGCATCTAGAGTTCTCTGATTTGCTCATTTTAGCCACTCTGACTGGCGTGAGGTGGTATCTCAGTGTGGTTTTGATTTGTATTTCCCTGATGAGGAGGGATGCTGAGCATCGTTTCATGTGTCTGTTGGCCATCTGGATGTCCTCTTTGGAGAAGTGTCTGTTCATGTCTTCTGCCCATTTCTTCACTGGGTTGTTTGTTTTTCGGGCGTGTAGTTTGGTGAGTTCCTTATAGATTCTGGATATTAACCCTTTATCTGATATGTCATTTGCAACTATCTTTTCCCATTCCGTTGGTTGCCTATTAATTTTCTGGGTTGTTTCCTTGGCTGTGCAGAAGCTTTTAATCTTGATGAGGTCCCAACAGTTTATTTTTGCTCTTGATTCCCTTGCTTTTGGGGATGTGTCAAGTAAGAAGTTGCTGCGGTGGAGGTCAAGGAGGTTGTTTCCTGCTTTCTCCTCTAGGGTGTTGATAGTTTCCTGTCTCACGTTCAGGTCCTTTATCCATTTTGAGTTGATTTTTGTGCATGGTGTGAGAAAATGATCTAGTTTCATTCTTCTGCATGTTGCTGTCCAGTTCTCCCAACACCATCTGTTAAAAAGGCTGTCTTTTTTCCATTGGATATTCTTTCCTGCTTTGTCAAAGATCAGTTGGCTGTATACTTTTGGGTCCACTTCTGAGTTCTCAATTCTGTTCCATTGGTCTATGGGTCTGTTTTTGTGCCAATACCATACTGTCTTGAGGATGACAGCTTTGTAGTAGAGGCTGAAGTCTGGGATGGTGATACCTCCCGTTTTGGTTTTATTTTTCAGTATTACTTTGGCTATTCGGGGTCTTTTGTGGTTCCATACAAATTTTTGGATAGTTTGTTCTAGTTTTGAGAAGTATGCTGGTGCAATTTTGATTGGAATTGCATTGAATGCGTAGAGTGCTTTAGGTAGTAATGACATCTTAACTATATTTATTCTTCCCATCCATGAGCATGGAATGTTTTTCCATTTCTTTGTGTCTTCTTCAATTTCCTTCATAAGTTTTCTATAGTTTTCATCATATAGATCTCTTGTATCCTTGGTTAGGTTTATTCCGAGGTATTTTATGGTTTTTTGTCCAATTGTGAATGGGATCAGTGTCTTGATTTCTCTTTCTGTTGCTTCATTGTTGGTGTATAAAAATGCAACCGATTTTTGTACATTGATTTTGTACCCTGCAACTTGGCTGAATTCTTGGATCAGTTCTAGTAGGCTTCTGGTGGACTCTGTCAGGTTTTCTATATAGAGTATCATGTCATCTGCAAAGAGGGAAATTTTGACTTCCTCTTTGCCAATTCTGATGCCTTTGATTTCCTTTTGTTGTCTGATGGCTGATGCTAGGACTTCCAGCACTATGTTAAACAACAATGGTGAGTGATACAGATTTTAGTATTATATTTCTATTTCTCTGAAAAATGCCATTAGAATTTTGATAAGGATTTTGTTTTTCCAAAGAGGACATACAAATGACCAACAAGCCCAAGAAAAGATGTCAACAGTGTTAGTCATTAGAGAAATGAACATCAAAACCACAGTGAAATATCACTTTACATCCATTAGGATGGCTTTTAAAAAAGACAGATAATAACAAGTGATGAGGAACTAGAACCCTTATACATTGTTGGTAGAATTATAAAATGATCCTGCCACTTGGGAAAACAGTTTGGAAGTTTCTCAAAATATTAAACAGAATTAAAATATAATCTAGTAATTCGAATTGTAGGTATTTACCAAAGAGAAACAAAGCATGTATCAATTCAAAAACTTGCACATAAGTACTCTTAGCAGTATTATCTTAAGAGTTCATCCCCCCCATAGATGAATGCAAATGTATGTCAACTAAAATGGATAAGAAAAATGTGGTTTATCAATGCAATGGGATATTATTCAGTGATAAAGTAAATGAATAAGAGATACATGTTACAACATAGATGAATCTTGAAGACATTATGCTAATTAAAAGCAACCTGTTTCTAAGAACCGCATATGTATTATTCTGTTTATATTCAATGTCCAGAACAAACAAATTCACCAGATAGAAATTAGATTTGTGGTTGTTAGAGGCTGAGTTTAGGGGAGAATGGGCAGTGACTGCTAATGAGGTGATAAAAACATTCTTAAATTAGTGGTGATTATTGTACAACTCAGGAAATATACTAAAAATCACTTAATTGTACACTGTAAACAGTAAATATAATATAATATACAATTATATAATATATAAAATGACATATATAATCTGTTACTGGTGATATTAACTTTCATCACTTGATTACACTTTTCTCTACTGTAAGGTTACTATTTTTTCTCCTTTGTACTTAATAAATATCTTCTGGGGATGTACTTTGGGATGGTGTAAATTCCCTGTTTTTTTTTAATCATGACCTCACCTATTTACTTTTAGCTTGGAGAGGTATACATGCAGGTATTTTTTATGCAGCATAAGAAGTTAGATCGTAGCATGTGTTTGTGCATGCCTGTGTGGTAGATAGGGTAGGGGTGTCATTATAAAGGTATAGGAAATTAAAAACTGAGTGTACAAACATAAATTTCCTTATTCTGATCAATTTGAGCCATCTATAACTTGGATTTCGTATGACTTTCATACCTGAGAAAAAGAACTATAGTAACTTTGGACAGTGATTTTAACACTAAAAATATTTAAGAGACATGTAAGCTGAATAATTTATAGCATGGAATAAAAAATAGAAGTTAATACATATTTAACTGAGTTCCATAGGTTTTCTTTTGTTAAACTCAATATCTATGTTTCTTAAATACTATGTGTTGTTTCTGAGGTATCTACATACACACACTGAGTACTTAGCAAAGGGTATGTCATATAACCTTTAATCTGCCTTCACATGTTATTTGTTGAAAGCTAAAACTTAATCACCTAAAAATTTACAGAAGTACATTAGTCTGCTCATCTGCTCATATTTTAAAAGGTTGATTACCGGATAAGCATACAGGAAATCATTATACCAAAACTGGACCTTAATGCACCTCAAAGTTTCCATAGCAGTCAAAACATGTGGGATTGACAGAGACCGGAAGCGGGACCATTGTCCTCATTCTTCTGATTTCCTCACCCACAAAGGACCCTACTCTCATGAAGACCCAATTTTTAAGGATTTCTAGGAAAAAAAAAAGTCCTTATGGTTTCCTGTAATCTGTGAAGTAAGTAGACTAAAATTACGCTGCATTGCACAGAAGTTTTGCTGTCTTTGAGGTGAGGTTCATCCAGCAGAATCACGTTTCACTCAGAGCTTAATTCTGAGAGAATAAAGCTCCTCCAAGCAACTCCTTAAATTTTTTTTTCTTCAACTAGAGATCTCTATATACTTTAAATATCCATGACCTACCAAATGAAAATATCATTTTGAAGTGATCTTCCTACCAAGTAGGTAATTGCTTAATGTTAAAACTCAATATTTCTATGTACACATTTAATGCTTTCTGAGCCTGTTAAATTCTATCCCTAACAACCTTGAACCCAGATATATCCATTTTTATGATAATGAAAATCCCACTTTATATTTATGTGGGTCACTTTCTGAAATTTTATCTTTCTGTATCTCCACCTGTATGTCTTTCACAGTCATTATGAAAGTAAGATTCATTATCCACATTTTACTTTATTTATCCTTATTTTAGAAACTTGGAAAGTGGGACTCAGTGAAGGTATATCTAATGATGCTGAAAGAGAAATCCAGGCCTTGTGAATTTTATTCTTATATTTGATCTCTTATACAATACTGCTGTTACACCTCTTAATGAATGGGATAGTTTTAAACACCCAGAAACATGTGTTGGGGTATTTATTTTCCATGAAGGACCATATCTGTCTTGGGAGCAGATACAATGTGTGGGCCCTTTTTAAGGCAACTCTGAATTCTCCACTCATGTAAACCAAAGTTCTTAGCCGTGTTTACTAAGACGGTTTCTATATTTTAATGTGTGTTGTATTTTACACAAAAATGTGGTAGTGGAGATGGCAAGACAGTCTTAGAAAGCAAGTGGATTCTATGAACTATAAATCCAGACAAATGCTAGATAAGTGGGTTTATAAATCTATATCAGTGATTAGAATTTGTATCTGATTGGGTTAACATAAATAGGCTAAGCCTTGGTACCATTCTGTGGATTGCTCTATAATATTTAACAATTCATATTTAAAACTAATTAAAACTACCAATAAGTCCCTGATTCTCTCTACCTTTCGAACAGTTTAACATGCTTAAGGGAATATAGTTACCCTGCTTCATTTTGTTGATCGTATAGGCATATTTGCCTCTTTGGTGTTTGATTTATACTTTTTATTCAACTACCTCGTGTTTTTGAGGTAATGGTAAAGCTTTATTATTTCTTGTTGTGGACATGTAAAAAACTCATGCAATTCTTAGTAGGTGAAATGGCTCCCTGAACTTGAAAAACATAAAACCAACAGGCGTGCACTTTAGTCTAAAACTCAGTGCTATTCAAAATGCTTGAAAGACATGCTGAACTCAACTCATTTTGTTTGGTTGAAAATAATTCGTATGCCCTTTTTTTGTGGTTTAATTAGACGATACTTTCTTCCTGAAAGTGTACAAAATCTGTTGCCTTTAAAAATGAAAATGAAACAATATTCCGTGTGTCTTAAATGTGTGCCAAAATCCTTCAGGAGGATAGGACAATGGATGTCTTAATTTCTTATTTATTCTCAGTGCCTGACATACAGGAAGTGCTCAGTTCTTATTTGCTAAATGAACAAATGTTCAAGTGAACAAACTCTTCCTAATATTACACAGATAAAATTTGAGATTCTTGATTGGAGACTGAGTACATTGAGAATGTGAATCATTAAAGAAGTCATTTTGATTAATTCTACTGGATCCCATGTAATTAGGCAAGTCTGAAGATTTTACTTGATTTTTACCATGTAATTATTTCTGAACTTCTGCTTACTGCCTACAGTGTACAAATGGCATAAGGTAATTTCTTTTGTCACAGGATATCTCAGGATGGTTCATAGCTGTACTAGCCATTTTTCTATAATGTTTTCTAGAATATCACATTATCTTTTGACAGACTGGTAATTAACCTACGTCTTCATTAGATAGAGAAGAAGATATATGGGTTTGAAGCATTGTTAATAATGAGATGATGTATTTCTAATCAAATTGGGATCTAATATATTGCTGATGAATATTATAGGGCTTACTAATTTCATTTACATTTATTTATCTAACAAACATCCTTCACAGTTCTACAAACTTTATTATAAGCCAAATAGTGTTTACTGAAGTATTCTAGTGACCCTTTGAAACATGATAATTTCTTGATCTATTTGAAAATAAAGTTGAATTCAGTTTGACTTGAGGGTGTCTGTGCTTGCTGTCAGCCTGTTAATGGCAGGCATTTAGAATTCTTCAACATCTATATTTGTTAGACAATAAGTAGGTTATTGATAAATAATTTTTAATCAATTGATAGATATCTTCATCTGAGGTATTTAATAAATTGCATTAGAAAAGATGAGCTATATTATGCTGAAGAAGCAAACGCAGTAGCTTAAATTGTTGTGGTATAGATTATAGTATCGTTTCCAATTACTTGCTTTCCTTGCTGTCACAAGATCATACATGCCTGCTGGTTCCCATGTGATATGTAGCATCTCCTTGTGGGATAATCTACATCCTTACTTTACTGAGACGAGATTAGGCCTTTGTCTTCCTTTTGCCAACAGCATGTGAATGAGCAGCACATGTACCACATTCAAAACAGACACTTTAGTAACCATTGTGGGATTCTACTTCTACTCTGGTTCTTTTCTCCATAACATTAATTCAAGACAGGGGTGCTTTCTAGGTCTGGGCATCTTGGGATGGGGAATGGTAAGAATAGGAATTCAGAGGTGTGGCTGACTCATGACCATCGTGGAACATGAGAAAGAGTTTTTGTTTGTTTGTTTGTATGTTTACTTATTTTTTAGAGAGGGAGAGAGAGACAGAGTGTGAGTGAGGAGGGGTAGAGAGAGAGGGAGACACAGAATCCGAAGCAGGCTCCAGGCTCCGAGCTGTCAGCACACAGCCCGGTGTGGGGCTCGAACGCACAAACCCTGAGATCATGAGCTGAGAGGAAGTCAGATGCTTTACTGATTGAGCCACCCAGGCACTCCAGAGACAAGCATTTGTTATTGTAAACCACTACTATTTGAGGGTTGTTTGTTCCTATAGCTTTATCTAACAAAAGCTGACTAAAACAAATAGCAGAGTTATTTGTCACTTATTCCACACATCTATCTACAATTCCATGCTACATGTTCCATGTGGTGTTGTCTATTCTCCTGCCTCAGGGACCCAGCCTGACAGAATTTTCACCATCAGAAACATTGCAGTTGATCCAGCAACATGACAAATTAAGATTCAGCAGTTGAAGTCTTCCTCTTGGAAGGGACTTACAACAAATTTGTTCACATTTCAATGACTAAAGCAAGTCACATGTGATTGTAGACCTTGAATTAAGCTAATTCATGGGGGTGAAAGGAAGACAACTAACAAAACTAGTGAATGGTAAACTGATTACCATGCAAACTAACAATCCCAGTCTACAGTCTCCTTCAGGACTGATTGAGTGCATCAACTTCTGTTGGCAAAGAATTCAGGTCTGACTTCGGAATATTCTCTCAGAAAATACTTTGTTTGATACACAGAACTGGCAGGACTAATACAGAATACAACAAAATTGAGGTGACAAATGAAAACTAAATTACATTTATAATTTAGGTGATTCCATAACTTACAAATTAATATTTGAGGACAAAGGCTAGGACAGTCCGTTAGTTTGTAATACATTTTTGTGATGCTGGAAATGTTCTATTTCTGTGCTGTCCAATATGGTAGCCACTACCAATATGTGACTGCTGAGCTTTTGAAATATGACTAGTACAAATGATGAGCTCACCTCTACATTTTAAAAACTTAAATTAGTTTAAACTTAAATAGACACAGGTAGACTTTTGCATTAGACAAATCATGGTCAGAAGCAAATACGTGTCTTTGGAGAGAACAGCTTTATCTGTCCTTGGTTTATCTTAGAAAAGCAACTTACAGCTTTTCCCATTTTAGGTACCCTTTTTTATCGATGCAAGATTTCCCAAGGATCTGGGTCTGCCACCACCTTCAGAACAATCAGAAATATACTGACCTGGTTCCTGGAAAGGAATAATGGCCATTATGCCTTATTCTGGAAAAACATGCCTTAAGGAGGAGCCTCATAGATTTCATTGTATGAGTCCCCTCAGAAAATTTTCTGTAATGTCAAGTAGAAAATAGGTGTCATTTATAGACTAGGGGTCATTTGCTTTGCTATCTCTCCCAAACTCTAGATATGAATGTATAAACGTTACTTCACATGTTTGTTTTGGGTGGCTAATAGGTATCTTAGACTTCATATATCTAAAAGCAAAATCTTTATTTGCCTTCCCAGATGTTACCTGCTCCCAGCATTACCCATCTCAAAAAATTTACTCATTTGCAAATCAAAAAATAGTGGAGTCTTTTCTAATTCCATTTTCTCTACCATGACCATTACCCAGTGAATCAGTAAATCCCATTCCTCAAAGTATTTACGGAATCCAAGCGCTCATCATCTCTTTTACTCCTATTTCCTAAGTTATAACCCCATCACTTTCCTCTTGGATTGCTATGATGCTTGTTAATGGATCTCTTACTCCTAATGGTCTCCCTGTTTCCTTACTGCCTTTTTCCCATGAAAGACAAAATTATTTTAAAACATAAGACAAATCCCATGACTCCCCTAAACTAAGCCATGTAAATCATATAAAGCCCCTATCATTTGGCTTCTGATTACTTCTTTCATTTTAGCTTTAAAAAAAGTCTCTGCTTTTCATTGAATACATCAAATAACTTCCTACCTCAGGCCCTTTGCACTTGCTGTGGCTTCTGCTCTGAATGCTTTTCCCCAAGAGATCTATAGGACTTGCTTCTTCTCTTTATTAAAGATTCTGGCTCAAAAGTATTTCTTTAGAGAGGTTTTCCCTGACCACATTATCTAAATTTTTTCTGTTCTCTGTCTTTTCACTTTGGTTTCCATTAATTTCTACCTGACTTTACATTTATATTATTTATTAAGATTCTTGTTTGTTTTAGTCAGTTAACTTCTTCCACTAGAATGTAAGCACTTTAATAAGGCAGACACTTTGTCTTATGTATAGCTGTATCTCCACTTCCTAAAACAAAGCAGGGCATAGGATAGAGGTTAAATAAGTACTTATTGAATAGATGAATAAATCTCTGAATAATTCTACAAACATTAATTATACTCTTTGCTAAAGGGATTTTGAGATTTGACAGTAAGTTGCCATAGATGGAGTCCATATTAAGAAATCATTGGTTGTTTACTTCTATGGAAATTCCAAACACAATTAATTATGAATAGAAGACAAATTATTTTATGTATAATGTATTTTTGAATCATGTTTTACCAACACTTTAGACAAATGAACAGAAGGAGTTACGGTGTTTAGACTAAATCGATTTCTAGTAGACTTTAAAACTATGGGATTGTTTTACAAGTGGTCAAGTGGTTATGCAGTAATTGATATTTTTTTTAAAAAGTTACTTTTTAAAAAGAATTTACCAATATAAGTTAATGTACAATACATAATATGAGGGCAACTGACAAGAGAATTTTCAATTACTTAAATTATTATGTGATTCGTTAAGGCCATATAAACTTTAGTCACTGATTACTAAGGAAAACATTCAAAATATCCCACATTTTCATGGGCCTTTAGGGCATCTTGTTTCAGTAGGAAGAAGCCTTCAAGGACCCTCAAGATCTGGTAGACACTGCCAGTGGGGGTGCTCTCCTGGCCTTTTAAAGTGATCCATGACAGATGTCTTTCGTGCACTTGAATGAATTGGATTCCCCAACAGCTTTGTGTTCCATTGACCTAGCTCCTCTTATCTCATCTTGTTTTCTTATTTCTCATCCTTCACACTTTTTCTGAGTCATGACTCTCAGGCTGGACTTATCACCACAGGTCCAAGATTGTTCTATCCAGGCTCCTTTCCCTGCATGTCTGAGAAACTCATCTAGAAATTCTACCTGCAGTCTCTCTCTGACTGCAACTGTCACATAGCTTCTTCACTAAAACTGGCCTTCATAATTCATGAGTTCAGTTTTGTAATGCTCAATGTCACACTGTTGACAAGAAAAATTCCCTGGGTCTCTCTCTTTATTTCAGTACATTTATTGTTTATTGAATCGTACAAAAGGGGCTCCATTCTTACAAAATTGAAGACTGTAAATGATATTAATTGAAAGGCTAATCTTATTTTAATGCCCCAAAATATGAGTGTTTCACATTTCTCATTAGAAAAAACTGAGCCTCAAAGAAATGACCTAAATAATTTTCCCTAATTTTCTTATGGTAATATTCGATGAATTTGCATTCAAAACGAGTTCTATATTATAGTAAATTTTCTGCTGTTTCTGCTACATTGCTATCGTAAAGCATATATATTTAAGAAACAAATTCTAACATGCAATCAGTGTTAACAAGGAAAACAGAAAGACTCCAAATACCTTAAAGTCTTGTATCAGAGAGTTAAAGCTGGTGTTAAAGCCTTAAAATAAGATTCTGTTTTTAATGTTCCAGGAAGGAGGCTTTGGCATTACATCATTATTCTTTCCAAATTTAACTAATTTAAAGGTGACATGAATAAAATATTCATTAAAACTACAGTAACCATTTATCTATGACCTTTAACAAAGCTGCTATTAACTTTCAATTGACTCACAGTTGTAGATTGAACCTTACCTAATAAAGTATCCATTCTATTCTAAACCTTCCTGGTAGAGTTTTGATTTACATCCAAAATCTGTCTATAAATATTCCACCTTAGCCAGCTGCATGCCTCTTACTTCTTATTTCTTAAATCACTGTAATGCTTCAAGCCAATATTATTCCTAGTATTTCAGTAAAGAACATCTCTATTAAGTACATCTGAAGCTCTCTATTTTAATTACTGATTCCTTTAATCTGTATTTCCTTATAGGGAATAGCCATGCCAAATGATTTTTAAAGGATTCAAAAATGTTCCCAGGTGAACTAATTATGTTTTTTTTTTTTTATTTCCATAACGATTGTATTAGAATCTTCTGAGGAATATTTCTGATGAATCTGTATCCCTTGCTTCTCCCCCAAAACTCATTCCTGATATCTTACACACACAAAATACGCATTTATACTTACTGTAAGGTTAAATACTCATCATCTTTCTGAATCTAATCTGCCTAAATTTGTAAAAAAATTTCAAATTTATTTGAAATTATATTTTAGTGCATAATAATTAAACCTGCAGAAGAGCCAACAAATAAATATATGGTAGCAAAGTTAGAATTTCAAATCCCTTTTGCTCCAGATATCTTCCACTTTCCACCTTCTCTATTCTCCTTTGCTGTGTATCCAGAGAAAGATTGATCTGTATGGACTCCAAAAAGTGGTTTCCTATGCCCTGTGACATCTGGTTGGGTTTTGTAAGTAAGGGCCTGGAAAGGGAGGAGATTCAGGTGAGACTATTTTGGGTATTTATTTCTCTGTTGGGAAAACCCTCTACTTACAGTGTTCTTGGATTGATTGTGACCCTCCAGCTAAGATCACCTTTCTCTGTATGCTTCTCTTCTGGATCTGGTCATAGTTTCTTTGTTTCTAGGATCTAGGAGTTAATAGTCCTTTTACTGCTACTAATCACAGATCATTGCACAGGTCATTGGTTTCCCTGGACCCAAAAGCAGATCCTTTGTAAATAACCTGTCCCTGATTTATTGTATTTTTTAATTTAAATGTTTATTTATTTTTGATAGATAGAGAGAGAGATAGCACAAGCAGGGGAGAGCAGAGAGAGAGAGGGAGACACAGAATCTGAAGCAGCTCCAGGTTCTGAGCTATCAGCACAGAGCCCGATGTGGGTCTCAAACCCATGAACCCTGAGATCATGACCTGAGGTGAAACCAGATGCTTAACCAACTGAGCCATCAGGCGTCCTTGATTTATTGTAATTTAAACACACCAGTTATTTCCTATTAGGATCTTGACTGTTACATATACTTTTGAAACCTAGAAAATATTTTTTTAACTATATATAACTGTACTCTTCTGGAAGTCAGGAATCGTGATTTGGTCTCTATGCAGAGTATTAAATTTCCTCAGATTGAATAACATTGAGTAGTTTCAAAGTAATTCTTTGGTGAATTTTATACTTCGAAACTCATATTTTCTCATGTTACCATCATGCTTTAAGGCAGCCTTCTTCCTCAAATACACATATATTTCAGAAATAACACCTCTTTTTTAAGTGCATATAAAACTTGATTTTATTCAAGACCTTTTAAAACTAGTCTTTATTTTTTGGCATTCCTGAAAAATTAAATTAGGTGTTTTATTTGCTTAATTTTATTTTTAAACTAATATTACTTAATTTTTAATGAATTGCAAATTTTTATTAGTTGTGATACAACACAAGAAATTAGACATAAAATGGGAACTCTGGTTGTGTGCTGAGTTGTCATAATGTGAATTTTCTACTCATTCAAGTATTACTCTACGTTCCTCAAGGGCTATGTTTTTGGTTATGTTTTCAAGTTTTTATTTAAAGTTAGTTAGTTAACATACAGTGTAGTATGTTTCAGGTGTAGAACTTAATGATTCATCACTTACATACAACACTCAGTGCTCATCACAATAAATGAAGGGCTCTGGGTTTTTTTAATGTTTATTTATTTTTTGAGAGAGAGAGAGAGAGAGAGAGAGAGAACAAATGGGGTAGGGGTAGAGAGAAACGGAGACACAAAAACTGAAGCAGGGCCCAGGTCTAAGCTGTCAGCACAGAGTAGGATGTGGGGCTCAAAATAACAAACCGGGAGATCATGACCTGAAGTCGGATGCTTTTTTTTTTCCCCCTACCAGTTTTTTATTTTTATTTTTTTTTATTTATTTTTTTTTACAAATAGTTTATTGTCAAATTAGTTTCCACATAACACCCAGTGCTCATCCCCACAAGTGTCCTCCTCCATGCCCATCCCCCCTCCCCC